>NC_065881.2:87634723-87834723 GCF_932274485.2 Patella vulgata | reverse complement strand
TTCTGTAGCTCAGACCGAAAAATTATTTGAAGTAGATTACACGGCCACTTCAGCTTGATGTCAATATCCTTGGGAAGTCGTTTAAAAGCCGTTTGTGGAATAAAACAAATTGCAAAACGCAAGACGCCTTACGGCTCAATATCTGTTAATGTACATCAGCTTATATCAAGAAAAGTAGACTAAAATTTACAATAATATTTAAAAGAGAATGGGTTCAAATTAACTCCGTGCAGCTTTTAAGGATAACCTCAGTCAGTACAGATTTTATTAAGTGTCGAATACTGAAATGGGGTGAAACGTATTCTGTGTTTGGACCAATTGTGCTAATGATAATGAATTGATAAAGATACCTGTAAAAGTATTGAAACGCTGTATGTAATAAATACAATAATAAAGATACCTGTAAGATTACTGAAACGTTGTATGTAATACATTAAGAAGTGGTAAATACATAAAGTTGTGTTATTATGAAATAATATGAGGTTTAACGTCCTACTCTTCTGCTTCTACTGGATTAATGAAGACGTGTAAACGTCATACAGTGTGCTATGACGGACATTTTGCCCGGCCCTTCTTTATTAGCCCAGTAAGCGCAGAACAGTAGGACGTTAAACCCCGTTTCATTTCAATTTCATTTTGCCCGGACATATATTCCACTATTAAGGATCTTTAACGTGCACGTCATGTGTACCCAGGACCTCGGTTTATCTGCCTATGCGTTTTCAATTGCCACGCCTTCCGTCCTACACCACTAACACGCCGGAACAACTCGACGAATCTCCAGGTTACCGAGGTCCCAGGTGATAATCAAGACACAGACTGACACACAACCACCCCAAATAACCACATCAAAAATTCTGTGTAAAATTGAACATTTTCTTGTTGGTTAGCTATAGGTGATGAAGCACCATAAATCACCAAGAACAAAGACCAACTACATCCAAATATTCTGAGTTGGTCACTGTTATTTCCTGGACAAGGTCGTTAAGTCAATCTTTCTTGGGTTCTAATAAGGATGTGGTTAACATTTTCCAAACTTTGATCATTTTCATACCATTGCTACGTAACGTTTTAAATGAATGCTACGTTATGTTACGTTTCAAATTAATGTTACGTTACAAATTAATGTTGCGTTATGTTACGTTTCAAATTAATGCTACGTTTCAAATTAATGCTACGTTTCAAATTAATGTTATGTTAGTTACGTTTCAAATTACGTTACGTTTCAAATTAATGTTACGTTTACGTTTCTAATTAAAATTACGTTTACAGTTACGTTATGTTACGTTTCAACTTAATGTTAGGTTCTGTTACATTTAAAATTAATGTTCTGTTACGTTTTAAATTAACCCTTGTGGGTTCACGTTGTGAGAATCACATAGCAGGTATCATGAGGTCCATATGGACCCCAGTTATAATTCAAGTTTTTACGTACAGATATATTTGAATTAAAAGGCAGCGGTTTGGTTTTTATTTGCATTCATATTTGACATCTGAAAAACAACTAAATTATTATCCAAAAACATTTTAGTGGAATATGGAAAAGATTTAATAACTCTCACCAAATTGCTACTTTGTGTACTATGTGATAAAGAGGTTAAATGGCAATTCAAGCTTGATACAAAAACCATTCAATATTTGAAATTCATCATTTACGTTTTGGTATTTGTAACATGCAGATGCTAAATGAGGGAATACTCTGGCATACGCAATATGGTTTCAGGCAGCAAACACATTAGCAAAATCACTACTGTGAGTTATAAGTTAGGGGTCCGATTGGACCCATTGTTCCCTTCAAGCGTTGGGCCTGATTTGCATGTGACATAACTCTGCATGTGAGAAGCATATGAATACAGATCTCTTTGCTACGTGTAAAAATGTATTGGAGACAAAGTCACTAAATTTCAGAAAGTTGTACCCAGTAGTTGTTACAAAACACTATAAAACATGTGCATGGGATCCACGGAGACCTCACGTGAACCGACAAGGGTTCAAATTACGTCTCAAATTAATGTTACGTTATTTACGTTTAAGATTAAGTAACTTTATGTTTCATATTAATGTCTTGTTCAAGTTAATCAGTGGAAGCATATTTACAACTATAATGTCAAGGTTGCTATAAGATGAATGTACATTCTTACTCTGTCATTAATTAAACTGACCGGTAAATATATAAATTTTAACTCCTTTACATGCTTAACTAAAACCCGTTGTCAAATCTTTTTAATGTGTTCGGGGGTGGAGCAGCTGAACGCTTCCACTACGTTATATAGTCTCCAATCCGGGGATGGGGCAGCTGTTATACAGTCCTCGGTCACTTACTCAAATAAAAAAGTGGTCGTGGCTATGGTCTGTCAGTAGACGTCATTGGTTTCAGATAACGTTATTTTATGTGTTATAAGCTTAAACATACATTATGCAAGAGCTAAATCTGTCTTTTGTAGGTCTTTCTTTAGGCCTGAAATGTTATCTAAATTATTAATTAGACATTAATTAACTTATCCAGGCCATAATCAACTCTAAATGGCATTGCTAGCCTGCGAACTTAAGTGAATTGTGAGCCGATTTACTGCATATCTTTCCTTCTCGATTAAACGATTAAATAGATAATCGAGACTATGCTGTTTATCGTACTGACTTTAGTAATAATGACCGAGGCTAGGCAGAAATTTTATTCGCTTAGTTTTCGGTTCATAGTGGATCAATTTGAATGAAATTTTCAGCAAATTGCCTTTACGTTATGTAGTTTTTAACTATTATAGTGAGAACTGCCAACTCGTTATCGAATCTCCCATAATGTATCTTTAATCAGTGGGCAATATAATATACTGTTATTCATCAGTTGGAATAAGGGTAGGCGTTAACGATTCGGCCATTCGGCCACCCAGCCCCACCCTCACTCCGACCTTCTATAAAGTCATTAAAGTTATTTTGGTACCCAACCCATCAAACAATACGAAGTTTGTAAGACTCATTATCAGAGTGAGAGAGAGAGAGAGAGAGAGAAATGGGGTTTAACGTCCACTCGACACAAACTAGGTCATTTCGGGACTAACATATGGTTCAATTTTATTTCTATAATTCGCTTGCGCGTAGGGGTCTTTAGCAGTGGGAGGAAACCGGAGGACCCGGAGAAAACCCATGAGGTTGGACAGGCGACCCTACTCATTGTCACGTACAACCGGGGATTCGAAACCACGCCAGTTGACTCAAGGACAGACTTAATGATACAGCGCGCACGTGCTAACCACTACCCCCCCCCCCCCCGACTCAATATCAATGACCGTAATAAATAAAATGAAATAGGGTTTAACGCGCTACGGTTCTAAACCGACTGGGCTAATGGCACGTTTCGCTTTATATTCAATAAAATCCATTAATTAATTTCTGAATATCTTCTTGGCAGTTGAGATTTGTAAATGGGTGGTAGACGAACCTATTTCACCACATTTATTTATTTTTAATTTTATTATATGGTTCTTTATTTTAGGGTAAAATTTTAAGTAAACCGTATTTACTGTGATTGGGGTGAAAGAAGGGCTGTATATTGAGTTAGTTACTCGGTCCGAAGGTATAGTATTATTTTAAGTATTTATTGTGATTGAGGTGGAAGGAAGGTTGTATATGGCACGTTATTTCCATTATATAAGTATTCAGACACAGGTTCAATAGGTAGAGTACGCGGTGGCTCAGGGAGTAATTATTAAGACACAGGTTCATTTCGGTAGAGTCCGCAGTGACTCAGTCCGTAAAGCATAGGTTCATTAACTAGTAGGGCGGTTGGGTGACCGAATGGTTAACGAGTGCGCGTTGAATCAGAAGGTCTGGTATTGATTCATGTGGCGTGGTTTCGAATCCCCGGTTGTACGTGACAAGGAGTATGGTCGCCTGTCCAAGCTCTTTGGTTTTCTTCGGGTCCCCCGTTTGCCTCCCACTGCTAAAGACTCCTACGCGCAAGCGAATTATTGAAATTAATTTGAACCATGTGTGTGTCTCTCTCTCTCTTTTTCTCTCTCTCTCTTTCTCTCACTCTCTCTGCAACACCGAAAACGTTCCCATGGATGTTCAGTTGTGGTTTCTTTGGCACTGGTGCGTGCCAGGGGATCAGACAATGAGGGCATACTGTTGTTCAAATGGGACGAAAAACCGAGATCAAGTGTACACTCTAGTCAGTACATTAAACAACTCTTGATAAGAGCAGACCGTAGCGCTGTAGAGTTGCCTTACCCACCCAGGAGGCTTCTTCCCGTCGATCCCTCAAAATTGTCGTGTCTCGACTTTTCAGTGAAAATCTCGTGTCTACTTCGGAGAAGTGTCAACAAAATATCCACGCCTCATTAGCCCGGTTATTCCCCTGTCAGACTTGGGTGGCGTCCTTACTGCACTGCTGCGACCGTATGGCGACCAGAAAAGACACAAGGTCGCCGGCAAACGTGAACACAACGCGAGAAAATCTCTACAAAAATTACAAACTTGAAAAAAGTCGAGTTCTCACAGTTTTCCAGGCCAGATCGCAGAACCTCGGCGTTTGCTTTGAACATGCCCGAAACAAACACCGTGACTCGGCGATCATTGGCGACCATGTTGACCACAGCACGATATCTGGCGTTTCCACCACGCTTTTACGACTCATATGGCGTTTCATTTTATTTATAGTGTGTTGATTGGCAAACTGTATTTTCTTTTGTCACAAAGAAGGAAGGATGCGGAATGATAAATGTTTGCCTGAAATTGATTTCCCGTCATTTACAGTTAAAAATATTTTCATCAA
Source organism: Patella vulgata (assembly GCF_932274485.2). Lineage (NCBI taxonomy): Eukaryota > Metazoa > Mollusca > Gastropoda > Patellidae > Patella > Patella vulgata. The sequence goes on along the minus strand of NC_065881.2, from coordinate 87,829,952 downwards.
TTATACACGGAGACTGAATGAAGTTAAAAAAAAATCTACTGATCGATAATAAAAATCACGAATTCTGCACGAAAGAAAATCAGTGACAATATGGAATATTGTTAAGGATGATGACAACATCTGCTTCACCAAGATAATATTCCACAGGCTTGATTTAATTTTATGTTTTTATTCTGGATATTTTTGCCCAAAACGATCATTCAGTTTGCTAGGCTACCACTGTATAACGATAGGATTGTCGCTATTGATTGAGTCCACGATCTGGAACGTGTAGATACATTTGGATACAGAGAGGGGGAAGGGGAATGGGTTTTAACGTCCACTCGATACAAATTAGGTCATTTCAGGACTAACATATGGTTCAATTTTAGTTCAATAATTCGCTTGCGCGTAGGGGTCTTTAGCAATGAGAGGAAACCGGAGAAAACCCACGAGATTGGACAGGCGACCCTACTCCCTTATCGCGTACAACCGGGGAATCGAAACCACGCCAGTTGAATCAAAGGCAGACCTTATGATACAGCGCGCACGCGCTAACCATTTAGCCCTTCAAACCCCCGCTCGTTCGGATACGTATCGATACGACCAGATAGGATCACCAGGATTACTCCACGATTTCAATCGCAGCACGAATCGTAATTATGGGAGCTTAGCATTATTAATGTTTACAAAATCTTAATTCCTTATTTTTTTTTTTTTTTTTTAAATATTTTTTTATGAAAAAAGAATCCTTCAGTTTGCTTCTAAAGGTTTACAAAGTCTGGGCGATATTTTATTATTAATCCGCTCTACAACATTGACAGGACGATACGAGACGGGTAAATCGTAAACCATCTCCATTATAACAATTACAAGCCGATCAATGGTTTAACATATGTTTCCCCAAAAAATGAAATGAAATGGGTTTAACGTCCTACTGTTCTTCTCCTATACTGGGCTAATGAAGATGAGCATACGCCATACAGTGTGCTATGAGAAAAATTTTGCCTGGGCAGCAGCACTGTGACCTACTCTTATATCGAATTCCAGCTGCCAAGGGATCTTTTACGTGCATGCCAATGTATACACTGTACCTCAGTTTTTCGTCCCATCCGAACGACTAGAGAGTTGTCCTTTTCAGGGTCTCCGTCCTGCACCACTGACAAGGGGAAACCACGTCGGAAAATCTCGATGAACTTTCCCGGCCAATGCAGGGTGTTTGCCCAATAGTCGAACACATATTCAAATTATAGAGAAATATATCATATTCAGGTATAGAACAACTGCTGGCAGGACAACTGCCGACCATTTGTTTTTTGCCATGTCCATATTCGTCCCTGTCTGCAGGTTTATCTTGTAGATTTTTGTTTTGTGTGTAGCGCTGTCCTCCTGCACTTACTATTAGTGAGTGCTAATAAACTGCACCTTTGTGATAATAATAAAGAATATTTAATTATTAAGATTTGTTTAAAAAAAAGGACATAAATACAGAAAAACAAATATCATCGGCAGTTGTCCCGCGGCAGTTGTCCTGTAAGTATGAGTTTTTTGATGGTCTGAGAGTGTACGTGAGGGCCCTTCCACGTGTCGGCCATCCTGTTCTTACACTATAATTCGGTTTATTCTCGGATATAAAACCAATGTTGAACTAGATGTGGAGACTGGATGTTGTATTCTTGTCCAGAGTTCCCACTTCCAACCACCCCATCCCGTTAACCAAACATCATGCTCCGATCATTGTCAAACAGACCGTTCAATCACAATATCACCACAACTAGTGTAATTAACATAATTTGTGAAGAGTGTTCGCTAACCACAAATACCATCATAACTAGTATAATTAACATAATTTGTGAAGAGTGTTCGCTAACCACAAATACCGCCATAACTAGTATAATTAACATAATTTGTGACTAGTGTTCGCTAACCACAAATACCATCATAACTAGTATAATTAACATAATTTGTGAAGAGTGTTCGCTTACCACAAATACCGCCATAACTAGTATAATTAACATAATTTGTGAAGAGTGTTCGCTTACCACAAATACCATCATAACTAGTATAATTAACATAATTTGTGAAGAGTGTTCGCTTACCACAAATACCATCATAACTAGTATAATTAACATAATTTGTGACTAGTGGTCGCTAACCACAAATACCGCCACAACTAGTGTAATTAACATAATTTGTGAAGAGTGTTCGCTTACCACAAATACCATCATAACTAGTATAATTAACATAATTTGTGAAGAGTGTTCGCTTACCACAAATACCGCCATAACTAGTATAATTAACATAATTTGTGACTAGTGTTCGCTAACCACAAATACCATCATAACTAGTATAATTAACATAATTTGTGACTAGTGTTCGCTAACCACAAATACCATCATAACTAGTATAATTAACATAATTTGTGAAGAGTGTTCGCTAACCACAAATACCATCATAACTAGTATAATTAACATAATTTGTGAAGAGTGTTCGCTTACCACAAATACCATCATAACTAGTATAATTAACATAATTTGTGACTAGTGTTCGCTTACCACAAATACCATCATAACTAGTATAATTAACATAATTTGTGACTAGTGTTCGCTTACCACAAATACCGCCATAACTAGTATAATTAACATAATTTGTGAAGAGTGTTCGCTAACCACAAATACCATCATAACTAGTATAATTAACATAATTTGTGAAGAGTGTTCGCTAACCACAAATACCATCATAACTAGTATAATTAACATAATTTGTGACTAGTGTTCGCTTACCACAAATACCGCCATAACTAGTATAATTAACATAATTTGTGAAGAGTGTTCGCTAACCACAAATACCATCATAACTAGTATAATTAACATAATTTGTGAAGAGTGTTCGCTTACCACAAATACCGCCATAACTAGTATAATTAACATAATTTGTGAAGAGTATTCGCTAACCACAAATACCGCCATAACTAGTATAATTAACATAATTTGTGACTAGTGTTCGCTTACCACAAATACCATCATAACTAGTATAATTAACATAATTTGTGAAGAGTGTTCGCTAACCACAAATACCGCCATAACTAGTATAATTAACATAATTTGTGACTAGTGTTCGCTAACCACAAATACCATCATAACTAGTATAATTAACATAATTTGTGACTAGTATCGCTATAACTACAAATAGTATTATTCTGACATTTAAAAATGTATTTCTTATTGGACCTAGTGCAACAAAGTACTCTTTAACTTTCATCAAATTGAACGGTCATTTAGGTGCTTAGAACTTTATGACATCATCAGATGATTTTTGATAATATATGATATTGACCTTTCAACTCTGTATAAACTTCTCTTAAGGCACGGACTGGCGATGATCTAATTAAACTTGTAATTAATCCCATATGTCATTTACAAACTACATATGATCTGTGTACAAGCTCCACGTGACTTCAAAGGATATACGTACTGGTCAGTAAGCATGCCGTGACGACATAAAAGAGACAATTGCATGTATGACCACGTGTCCGAAGGTGTATAACGAGGAGTTTGTTGACAGTGACGACATAAAAGAGACAATTGCATGTATGACCACGTGTCCGAAGGTGTATAACGAGGAGTTTGTTGACAGTTAGGCGGTCGACTAAAGAGGACCACAGAGGGGCGGAGAAGAGAGGCTTGGACGGGGACGGATGCATGGACTCACCCCAGTTCAGCCGCTGCCTTGGCAGAGGGCGGAATGTCGGATTTAATATTGTTCTATGTGTTCCTGTCGTAGATTAGTTCCAGTACAGTCTAGTTTTTGTAGTATTGATATAGTTGTGTTATATTCTGTTCCTATGTAAATAAATCCTAAATTTACGAAACAGATCTCTGTTTTCAATAAGATAGAGTTACACTAATTTCCTTCGCGAGTTACTGTTCTATTCCCATCTATAATTGTTGCTAGTGGGGTTTTAAGAAAAGCAAAACCATATTAAAAGTCACAAAATCTGTTCTAGGTTGTACTATATTACCTGATTAATCTGTTTTTAAATCATCGTAATTCCCCCCAAGAGGTGTTTCATATTAGTTTTGGCACCAGCAAATCGTCAGTATCGAATGCCAATTGATTCCATTAATGATCAAATTATAAAATCTGTTCGAGTCTGATAACATTTTACGTGAAGCCACGTGGACGTATTCGTTAAAGTGTATATACGATTCGATCAATATACGTTAAGTGGCCGTGGTCATTAGAGACTTTTGGCAAGCGTAAATTTCTGGTCCGTATAGCGTACCCGTATGGATTTCGCGTGTGACGTCATCAATGTGTGTGTATTTCCCATACGTGATACGGCACACGTATACGTCAGCACGTATCGAACAGCTTTCATACGGAAAAGTTCCGTATAACCTTGCCGTCTTTGTACCGTCTTTTTGCTACTTTTAGATGCTGAAATGTTGTGTCATAGCGTTTATATGAATCTAGGGGGGTTGGATGGCTGAATGGTTAGCGTGCGCGCGCTGTATCATAAAGTCTGTCATTGAGTCGACTGGCGTGGTTTCGAATCCCCGGTTGTACGTGGCAAGGAGTAGGGTCGCCTGTCCAACCTCGTGGGTTTTCTCCGGGTCCTCCGGTTTCCTCCCACTGCTAAAGACCCCTACGCGCAAGCGAATTATGTAAATAAAATTAAACCATATGTTAGTCCCGAAATGACCTAGTTTGTGTCGGGTGGACGTTAAACCCCATTTCTCTCTCTCTCTCTTATATGAATCTATGTGTAGGCTTTCCCAGAACACGAAGGTGTATATTTGATGTGATATTAACCATGATAACGACTTGAATTTCATCATTATTTTTGATGGGTTTTTCTCGGAATTTTCATACTTTTCCTGTCTGCATGCTGGTTGAACTACGTGCTAAATTTAGGGAGGTAGGACCTTGCAAATCTGTAAATGATTTTGTTCTATGGTAAAGAGGTAAAAACTTTCTGAAATGACACATTAGTGAAACCAGAAATTGCTGTCGAATCGAAGTCGAAGATTTTTAATAAGATTCGACATTACATTTTTTTTTTAATAGCCCGGCGAATGACGAAGGACTTCACTCCATCCGGGTAATTGTATAGGCTAGGCACTTGACTAGTACTGGTGGTGATGCTGTAATAGAACTAACCTCAGCTCAGCAACGCATAAGTACGCGACGCGAAATTCTGCCAAAACTCTAAAACTACATTGACGCAACGTATCACGTATACGATACGGATACGTGATACGGATGGGAAAATTGCGCTTGCCAAAAGTCTCTATTAAGTCCAATCAATCTACGTTAAATATGAGTCGAATTCGTAGGATCATTTTCTACAACGCGTGGGGCTTAACGTCCATTCCACACAACTAGACCCCGAGAGAGAGAGATGAGAGAGAGACAGAGACAGAAAGGCGTTATAATCAACAGTGGTACTATTAAGAGCTGTTTTGAAGAAGGCGTTCTGCTTTCCTGTATGCGTAGATGAGAGAGAGAGAGAGAGAGAGAGAGATGGGTGTAACGTCCACTCGAAACAAACTGTCATTTCGGGACTAACATATATGTTTCAATTTTATTTCAATAAGAGTCGACTGTGCTGTAAAGGTTTAACAATTCACGAGTTCTCAATGCATAAATCAACATTTCGTCACTTTCAACTGGACATTCGATAGAGAGCCTTGACTAACGCGGCAACTAGCCATGCAGAGTGAAGATCCATGCTGCGTGTATTTATCGTTACTCGCTGTCGTTCTTCTGTTTCCAGCGTTCAAGTCTCTCTCTCTCTCTCTGTCTCTCTCTCTATCTCTCTCTCTCTGTCTCTCTCTCTATCTCTCTCTCTCTGTGTTCTCAAAAAAGCTGACCAATTGATCCGCACATATCAAGTTCTCACCCGAACAGACTCCAGGCCGACATTCTGCCAGTTTGTGACACCCATACACGTTTAAGCTATGGACATCCTAACCCAAACTCTTTTCCGGCTAACATTTGTCCCCTCTACTATCCTACAATTATCCTATTTTTATTGGAAATAACTACCCGATACATTGTACTGGAACTAGTGATCATAATAATAATCGTATTTATTTCTAATTATAGGCAGGCCGAATATATCATAAGGTCTGTCATTGAGTCAACTAGCGTGGTTTCGATTCCTTGGTTGTACGTGACAAGGAGTAGTCACCGGTCCAACATCGTGGGTTTCCTCCTTGTCCTCCGGTTTCTTCCCACTGCTGACTGCTATTGAAATAAAATTGAACACAACATGTTAGTCCCAAAATGACCTAGTTTGTGTCGAGCGGACGTTAAACCTCATTTCTCTTTCTCTCTCTATTATATGCATGACATCATAAAAACAATCTTAGTGCCTAGTACAAAAACGTATAAAATGACATAAAAACATAAAAAACATATAATATGACATAAAAACATATAATATGACATGACATAAAAACATATAATATGACATAAAACATATAATATGGTATAAAAACATATAATATGACATACAAACATATAATATGACATAAAAACATATAATATGATATAAAACATATAATATGATATAAAAACATATAATATGATATAAAAAAAATGTAATAAGACATAAACACATATAATATGGCATAAAAGCATATAAAAAGATATAATATGATATAAAAACACATAATATGATACAAAAATATTTAGTATGGCATAACAACAAAGTAGAAATAAAATCAATAGTAGAGTAAATGAATCGTTCAGTGTAGTAGTGCTGTCAGAAATAATATGTTTTGGGGTAATGGTTGAAGGAGTCCAGCAAGGGAGTATTGCCAATAGAATACTCAACCTACAGATAATAGGACAAATACAAATTGCATTCGAAACACTTTCATCTATCGTCTGAAGAGAATAAATAAGCCATTTGACATAAAGCTCTCTATACAGAATAAAAACAATATCTTAGAATAGAGCGTATGTTTTTCAGGTCTTATTGTGTAATTTATCTTTCAGACGGGGAATTGAAGTCAGGTTATTGTTTATTCTATACAAGAACATTCTGACATCCGGTAGAAGATGAAGATGTCAATATTGATGTCCATTGCAACACTCTATTTAATAAATATAAAACATATTTCCGTAAAGTAAACAATGTCCATTTCACTCTATTTAAACACACATTATGACGTCAAATTAATAATGATGTCATTGTAATAATCATGTTAAACATACATTATGCAAGAGCTAAATCTGCCTATTGTAGGTCTTTCTTTACGCCTGAAATGCTATATAAACTATAATTAGCCATGTTGTGCGTCGGATTTTTACTGGATTTGAATCCGATCTTCGGCTCAACGCTCATTGAATCTGCCTATTGTAGGTCTTCCTTTACGCTTGAAATGTTACCTAAATTATTAATTAGACATTATTTAACTTATCCAGACCATAATCAACTCTCGGTGGCATCGCCAGCCTGCGCTTTTAACTGGATTATGACCCCATTTGCTGCTCGACTTCCATTCATAATTTAATCATGAAGTAGATGATCGAGACTATGTTTTTTAACGTACAGACTTGGGTAATGATGACCAGGGCTGGGAAGAAATTTCAATCGCTTAATTCTCGGTTCATCGTGGATCAATTTGTCTGACATTTTCAGCAAATTGCCTTTACGTTACCTAGTTTTATTCTATTATAATGAGAACTGCCAGCTCTTTATCTTATCGCCCATAGTGTATCTTTAATAAATATTAAACATATTTCCGTAAAGTAAACAATCACATATTAGACACCCTGGATATTTACTGTCGGAAAATATCCCCATTTATACATGATATGGAGAGATAAAAAACATATATTTCTATGAACAAACAGGACAGCTGTCTAGTCGTTCGGATGGGACGAAAAACCGAGGTCCCGTGTACACATTGGCGTGCACGTAAAAGATCCCTTGGCAGTTGGAATTCGATATAAGAGTAGGCCGTAGTGCCGCTGTCCGGGCAAAATTTCCCTCATAGCACACTGTATGGCGTATGCCCGTCTTCATTAGCCCAGGTTAGGAGCAGAACAGTAGGACGTTAAACTCCATTTCATTTCATTTCATTTCATTTTCCACAACAAGTCATCCATTAATCCATTAATCAATTAATCAGTTTGTGTTAATTTTCAGGTAAATTGATCTTATTGAATGTTGTTATTACCATTAAACTTTATAATCCTTAATTAAATTAGATTCCCTTTAGGTACATGTAATTAAGGGGCATCTCTGGTTGACCAGCATTATCTAAGTATTGTTGTGTACATGTATTATATTTTCATATTTTATCATTGCTTGATAATGACTAGAGAAGCCTAGTTGAAACGTCGCTCAGTAAAAAGCAGTAATTGTATTCTATAGAATTGTGACCTGTGTAGTGAACTGGAAGTCGTTTAAAGCGGAAATTTCAAATTTTTAAGTTATATTTTTAAAATTTATTAAAATAAAGCCTTAAAATAGATGGTATCCATAAACAGTCCTACCTTGTTAAAGAATAATCCTATTAATCCTATAATTCACTATTACCAGCTGAGAAATTGGCAAAAATATCATTTTCAACTTCCAATTTCAACGTTGAGGAAATGGCTGACCATTTTTGTCAATAGGAAAACAAGGGAGGTAATTGTGTTGTTATTTCCTGTGTAAATGAGTTTTAAGTGTGAGAATGACACCTATGATCGTATAATAGTGAGTTGATGACCTATTGAGCAAAAGACATAGAAATAATTATGTTTTGACTTTCTTAGAAAATATGAAATTCTCGCTTTAATACAATTCAATTAATGTAAATAATGTAAGGTCACATCCCCATCAGTATCTGAAAATGAAATTAAATGGGGCTTAATGTCCTACTGTTCTGCCCTGACCGGGATAATATGTCACACCCGGTTTTTATCTGGAAGGCAACGATAAAATAACATTGCACCTGCTGTTAGTTACAACATATCCAATATTTCACAATATTTTATATCTTTAAATGGCTATATTATTCTATTTTGGTCTCTCATGACACGAGATCTATCGGATATCCTAATTTGTTTTTCTAATAAAGATAAACCGATATTGTAGTTTGTCATAGTTAACTCGTCGGATATGTTATTTTAACACGGGAAACCAAGTGCTCAAAGTCCATTGTATTCTCTTTGTTAATAAATCAACTTGGTAAGAATTTAGTTCTTTCTGGAGCGGGAGCGGGAGAGGGAGGGAGGGAGGCTGCTGGCGTGCGTGCTGTATCACAAGGTCTGTCATTAGGTCAACTGGCGTGGTTTCGATTCCCCTGATGTACGGGGCAAGGAGTAGGGTCGCCTGTCCAACCTCGTTGGTTTTTCTACGTACAAGCGAATTATTGAAATAAAATTGAAACATATGTCTGTGTTCAGTGGACGATAAACCCCATTTCTCTCTTCTCTTTTACTGGAGCGGGGGTGGGGGGTGGTTAACGCATGCGCATTACATAAATTGGTCGGGCGCGATTTAGATTCCCCACTTGAACGTGACAAGGAGTAGGGTCGCCTATCTAACCCCCTGGGTTTTCTCCTGGTTCTCAGGTTTCCACCCATAGCTAAAAAAAAAACCCTACGCGCAAGCGAATTAATGAAATGCAACTAAAGAATGTATACAAGTCGTATTGTAATTACATTTTCATACTCCTCGAAGTGTTTTGTTTGATTAGACCTAATCCCACTGAAACACTGTTATAATGATAGCAAATTTCTGTTCCAAATTATGACTGGTCAATAGTCCGATTAACAACCAATACCTAACTTCGTAACAATATCATTCAGGTTTAAACAGAGCTCCAGATATGCTTACATAACGTTACGTCATGACTCACGAAATTTATTACGCCCAAAATTAACCAGTGCATAGCCGAATATTGCAGAAAAGGCAATTGCGTGACAAGTGAGGTTATCAAAACGGCTGCAATGTAAACAATACTGCTTGGAGACGAACAATACTTTCGCCGTTTTTAATACCTTAAATAACTGTCCAAAGTTTTAGGGAAGACCCCAGATTAAACGAAGGGCTGTCATGTTGCTGTACTTGGGATAGATTTGATTGAACGGGAAGAATAGACACACTCCTTCAAAAGCTCAAGTATCAGAAGCCAATCCAGCAATGGCCAGAGAGGGATTTCTCAGGCGATTGCTGCAGGCATATGACTTAATAGTCTTTTGGTCTCCTCACGGTTTGAAACACTGGTCCATTCCGTGTTATCACACATGTCCAAGTATGAAGATATTTTAATAACGTACGAATGTTTTGTGGCTGGTTACAGCTGCTAATCAAATCGATATATTTCTTCAGTTTGTAAACATTGGTTTTGACTTATCTTTTATATTCAACTATCTTTCAAAGGCTGGATTAAAGAGAGAGAGAGAGAGAGAGAGAGAGAGTGAGTGAGAGAGAGAGGGGGGTTTAACGTCCACTCGACACAAACTAGGTCATTTCGGGTCTAACACATGGTTCAATTTTATTTCAATAATTCGCTTGCGCGTAGCCTCGCGTAGGGGTCTTTAGCAATGGGAGGAAACAGGAAGACCCAGAAGAAAAACCCACGGGGTTGGACAGGCGACCCTACTCCTTGTCAACGTACAACAGGGGAATCGAAACCCTTCCAGTTGACTCAATGACAGACCGTATGATACAGCGCGCACGTGCTAACCATTCAGCCATCCAAGAGAATTCAATAAGGATATAAGTGAATAGAGTGTCCGAGTAGCCTATTTATTTCTAGCGGATGTAGAGATTATTATGCCACTGAACAAGAAAATAAATTAATCATTCCCAATCGCCCACTAATAAATGGTCCAGAAAACAGACCAATTCCTTTCAGTGAACAATTTGAGAAATTAAACCTTAAAAATGTAAAGAAGAAAATGGATTTATAAAAATGTCTTTCGACACGGATAAATGCGAACCTTTAATTTTTTATTAGTTGGAAGTAAATTTAATTTGCTGTTTAAAATAACTTCCTTGTTTTCGGTATGGTAACTATGACGACAAGTAATGTTGACGTTATTTATATAGCCATGAAGATGAGAGAAGGCTGACAGTCTTCGATTATTGATAAATACCATTTTAATATCATTAATACTGTATTTCTTATAACATTACTTCTGACGAGCTTCCAGATAAGTGAAAATTAAACGGGGTTTAAAGTCCTACAGTTCTGCTCCCACTGGGTTAATGCAGACGGGTATACGCCATGCCGTGTACTGTGACGGAAATTTTCCCGAGTAGTGAGACTATACCGCATATCGAACGATTCGATCAGCGAAATGAAATAAAATGGGGTTTAACGTCCTACTGTTCTGCTCCTACTGAGCTAATGAAGACAGGCATGCGCCATACAGTGTGCTATGAGGGAAATTATGCTGGACAGCTACACTATGGCCTACTCTTATATCGAATTCCAACTGCCAAGGGATCTTTTACGTGCACGCCAACATATACACGGGACCTCGGATTTTCGTCCCATCCGAACGACTAGACAGCTGCCCTTGTCAGACCCTCCGTCGTGCACCACTGACAAGGGAAAACCACGTCTGAAAATCCCGATGAACTTTCTCCGCCAATGCAGGGATCGAACACGTGACCTCCTGGCTAGCGAGCCAGCGTCTTATCCACTTAGGCACCGTGGCTCCGATTCGATCAGCGACACGGTGACCTAAATGTTGAAATCAGCTTTTATCGGCCAGTGTGAAGGTCTGTCATTGAGTCACCTGGCGTGGTTTCGAATCCCCGGTTGTACATGACAAGGAGTAGGGTCGCCTGTCCAACCTTGTGGGTTATATCTGGGTCCACCGGCTTCCTCTCCCGTGTACACATTGGTGTGCACGTAAAAGATCCCTTGATAGTTGGAATTCGATATAATAGTAGGCCGTAGCGCCGCTATCCGGGCAAAATCTCAAATGTTTGTCAAAGCATACTGCACCAATAGCTGTACTTTCTTAATAAGAATATAAAAATAATAATAACGAAATTTATATTGCGCAACAATTCATCCCACTTTGCGATGCTCTGGGCGCATGAAAGTGTTCACATGGGTTAATTATAGTGACTGAACAACCAAGTTTTCATACTTGATTTGAAAATAGACAATGTTTCACATTTTCGAATGGAAGGTGGTGGCGAATTCCATATAATTGATGCATTGTACTGAAAAGTCCTTGAACCAAATTTCTTCATCTTATAAACAGGTACATCTAACAATAATTTATTCTCGGATCTCAGTGACCTTTTTGGTTGGTAGTGTGTCAAGAGATTCTGAAGATATCTTGGTGCTGTTTTATGTAACGTTTTGTATGTCAGAGTAAACATTTTAAAGTTAATTCTCTCGCGCACTCGGAGCCAGTGAAGATTATTTAAGATGGGATTAAAATAAAACCAAGTACGAACAATCCAAACCATAAGACAGAATTCGAAGTCCTAAAAAACGTTATAGGCAAAATAGTGTATTCAAGCAAAATAGTGTAATCAGCAAATGGACTGCTCCTCGTGTACAAAATACGCGACAAACAGTGGTAACAGGTGTCCGGAAGAGTAAGCTTACCCTGCCTGGCGCCACACCCGCCATAGCTGCATCCAAACTATTAGGCGAAATGTCGGTAAAATAGCGTGATTGGCCAATGGGAGTGATGTATGTTTTTGATCTAGTTTTAGTCACAATTCGTGCAGCACGATTTTGGATCCTTTGCAACTAAGAAATAAATTTTGTCTGTGGGAACCACGATAGCAAAGTGAGTTATTTGCCTGCTCTGTAACGAGGAGGTTACATGACGTAGCCGAGAATCTTACTCCATGTCTTTTAGCTTGTGTTTCTTTGTCTCTTGCGTAGAATGGCGGGTCTGGTCTGGTGAGTCAACCGAGTGGGACGAGACATTGTACTCGATTTCCTGTAAAATGAAACGAAATTGGGTTTAACGTCCTACTTTTCTGCTCCGACTGGGCTAATGAAGACGGTCGATGTCCAGTACGGGTCTGGCATGCTAACCGAGTGGGACGAAAAACGGAGCTCCCTTGTACTCGATGTTCTGTACGAATGATAGCCGAATGATATATGCCCGTTGGTACAGACGCTAAACACCATTTTATTCCATGTCATCCCTGCCTGCATTGGCCGAGAAAGTTCATCCAGATTTTCCGGCGTGCCCCCCCCCCCCCCGCCCTTGTCAGTGATGCAGGACGGAGGGCCTGACAAGGACAGCTGTCTAGTTGTTTGGGTGGGACGAAAAACCGAGGTCCCGTGTACATATTGGCGTGCACGTAAAAGATCCCTTGGCAGTTGAAATTCGATATAAGAGTAGGCCGTAGCGCCGCTGCCCGGGCAAAATTTCCCTCATAGCACACTGTATGGCGTATGCCCGTCTTCATTAGCTCGGTTTAGGAGCAGAACAGTAGAACGTTAAACCCCATTTCATTTCATTTGATTTAGTTTCCCCTTTCTGTATAAATTTTGGAAACAATCGTGTTTTGAGAAAAGAGTGGTATAGCTTTAATACAACCAGGGGCCTGTTTCACGAAATTTTTTAACTAAGATAAAATCCAAATTTTAGTTATTGGATTGGGTAATATTAGATTGATTTTAGTGCTTAGCCAATCAAAATTGAAGTAAAATTTGGACTTTATCTTTAGTTAAGATTTCGAGAAACAGGGCCCAGGATGATAAGTGATGGCTGTATCAGAGATTTTTGTTAATTCTTGCCTCATTGACTGTAATGTTAATTGTCGCCCCATTGACTGTAATGTTAATTCTTGTCTCATTGACTGTAATGTTAATTCTTGTCGCATTGACTGTAATGTTAATTCTTGTCGCATTGACTGTAATGTCAATTCTCGTCTGTTTCGCTCGTTTTAACATTTAATAGCCTCATGATGCTACTACGCATAGCAGACCAGTTTTCCATACAGACAAAATGCAAGACCAGAAATGGAATGAGCAGTTTGACGGATAACTTGGATAATCTTTTAGGAATATTGGTTAGATAATGGGACAGTTTCTTGATGTTTTTTTACTATTTATAAATAAATAACATGTTATTTAATCTTCCTGACTTCAATCATGACATGATGAAACAGTAATCTTTTATAAACATATGGCATGTTATTTAGTCTTCTTGGCACGGTATAATAATAATCTTCTATGATTGGCAGAGCTGAGAGAGAGAGAGAGAGAGAGAGAGAGAGAGAGATGGTTTAACGTCCATTTAAGGTCATTTTGGGACTAACATGTGGTTCAATTTAATTTCATTAATTCGCTTGCAGATAGGGGTCTATAGCAGCTGTAGGAAACTTGGGGACCCGCAGATAATCCACGAAGTTAGACAGGTGACAGTACTCCTTGTCACGTACAAGCGGAGAATCGAATGGCAGACCTTATGATGCAACGCACACACGTTAACCATTCGGCCATCCAACCCCCGATTTAGGTAAAGAACTGACCGTTCTTGCTATAATAGTTCAAAAAAAGATAATGCAAAATGAATATCTTGAAAATTTAAATCAAATAACTGCGACGTTATCACTGTTTGAAGTTTTGACAAGAAGTGACAATAATTTTTGTAACATCTAAGTCCAAAAGAACGACCCACAATAGGCAGATAGCTCTTGCATGATGTGTCTTTAGCTTTGATAGCGAGAGAGAGAGAGAGAGAGAGAATGGGGTTTAACGTCCACTCGACACAAACTAGGTCATTTCGGGACTAACATATGGTTTTAATTTTATTTACATAATTCGCTTGCGCGTAGGGGTCTTTAACAGTGGGAGGAAACCGGAGGACCCGGAGAAAACCCACGAGGTTGGACAGGCGACCCTACTCCTTGCCACGTACAACCGGGGATTCGAAACCACACCAGTCGACTCAATGACAGACTTTATGATACAGTGCGCGCACGCTTACCATTCAGCCCCCCCCCCCCAGTAAATTAGAAAACAGTAGATGTTATTCACCTGTCAATATTATACGGTTAAGATACTAGTTGTATTGAGCACGTGACTGTTGTGTATGAAATAATTATTAGGGGAATATATTTATCATCCGTAAAATCCTCAATCAATAATAGATAATGATACATTAGGGGGTAATGGAGCCCATAGAAATCTAAACAACGTATATTTTAAACTAAACCTAACGGTTATTAATAATAGATAATTATACATAAGGGAGCAATGGTGTTACTTGAGCGGTTAGAAATATAAACAACGTATATTGGTACGGATGTACGATACGTTAGGGAGTGCTCGTGTACTGGATCGCCTGGAAAATAAATCAGAGAGATAGAGAGAGAGTGTGTGTGTGTGTGTTTAACGTCCACTCGACACAAACTAGGTAGCTGCCATTTTGTATACATCACTTGACTCCAGGTAGATCATGTGATCTATGGCCCATTTCTGATTGGGTAACACTCGGCCCAATCATTAGCATCTCGGCAACAAAATTGATCTTGTATTTATTTCGGCAACATCTGGACATCAAGTGGCCGAATCCTACCGAATGTTTCCGAACTGTAGGCCTACCCACTGTACACACTATCAACTTTATCACCAACATCGCACCTGGGCCCTTATTCACAAAAACTTTAACTAAGATACAATCGAAATTTTAAGAAATACTGCAATTCGATTGGCTGACCGGTAAAATTAATTTGCATATATCCAATGAAGTTGCAGTATTTCCTAAAATTTCGGTTGTAACTTAGTTTAAGTTTTCGTGAATAAGGACCCATGTCAACAGGTTGCTCAAAATGTTATTGAGCTTAACCCACTCGGTGCAAAACAGTAGGACGTTAAACAACATTCAATTCCGTTAACCTCGGAATATTGATACAAATCTATTTGAGTAGGAATTGTTTATATAGCTGCTGGTATGTAATCACAATACACTAAATGACCGCCATTGTCAGACTACCCAAGTAAATAATGGGGGGAAATTCCACTTCATGAAAACATTGTCTCATGTTAAAGGGGTAATACTACCCTAAAAAAGAAAATATATACGTGTATATATATATAGATGGCCGGATGGTTAGCACGTGCGCGTTGTATTATAAGGTCTGTTATTGAGTCAATTGGCGGGGTTTCTATTCCCCGGTTGAATATAACAAGGAGTAGGGTCGCCTGTCTAACCTAGTGGGTTTTCTCCGGGTCCTCCGGTTTCCACTCACTGCTAAAGACCCTTACGCGAAAGCGAATTATTGAAATAAAAATGAACCATATGTTAGTCTTGAAATTACCTAGTTTGTGTTGAGTGCATGTTAACCCTCTCTCTCTCTCTCTCTCTCTCTCTCTCTGTCTCTCTCTCCAAATAGAGCCATTCCTTTCATGCAAGGCAAAGTTTTTATCAAAAATAATTTTCCCACGGGGGTTTGAACAATTAGTTATTTAGTAATGCTAAGGGCAGACGAGCTTTTTTTTTCGTTTAGTCTTTTTGTCTTTAAAATATGAGCAATTCATCACCATAGTGGCCATCCATTTATAAATTCCACTATTTGCAGCGATTTAACCACCTTGTGTTGCTAGTACTGAAGAGTAAAGCGGCACATTATATCCATGTAAAACAAACTCCTCAGAAGTCATTGACAGGCTAGTACAAGACGGTGAATGGGGGGCCAGAAAGTTAACAGATGTTGAATGAAAGCGGTGAATGGCCACCATAATGGCGGTTAATCCACTTCACCATGAAGATACCAGATGATGAAATGGCGTGAGGACATGATAATTGGTCGGCCATTTTAACAGAGACAATCTGTCATTTAACTTCATGCTCCTTGCAGTGTTTCATTTGATTAGAGCCAATCCCACTTAACACTGCTGTATTGAAGCAAATTATGACTGGTCAATAGTCCGATTAACAACCAATACCTAACTTCGTAACAATTTCATTCGGGTTTAAACAGAGCTCCAGATATGCTTACATAACGTTACGTCATGACTCACAAAATTTATTACGCCCAAAATTAACCAGTGCATAGAAGAATATTGCAGAAAAGGTAATTGCGTGACAAGTGAGGTTATCAAAACGGCTGCAATGTAAACAATACTGCTTGGAGACGAACAATACTTTCGCCATTTTTAATGCCTTAAATAACTGTCCAAAGTTTTCGGGAAGACCCCAGATTAAACGAAGGGCTGTTATGTTGCTGTACTTGGGATAGATTTGATGGACGGGAAGAATAGACATTGCTTCAGAAATATTATTAAACTTATGTTCACTCAACTCTACACTTCTTATTATTCACCAACTTATCTCATTCTCAAACATCGATTAATTCAGATTAAACAAAGGGAGATAACTGTGTATTTTATTCCGAATCTTTAACAGGGTTCAGCCCAGTTATTTGAACAGCATGAAATGCTTGCAATTCAGAAATGAATCATTTTTTCGTCTTTTGTAATTTGTATAAGCCTATCCGTGTCATTGTTTTGGTTTAAAATTGGTGACAGAGGGTTGTATTTTGGTTTTCGGCAGGTAAAAGACGTCTATTTTTGGGGTGGAATTCTAAAAACTAATATTGCGTGTTCATCAATAGCTACACAATATTGAACCAGATAATTGTGACATATTGGACTCCATGTAATAATTGCTTTATTGTACAAAATTAAGATGAATGAGTAAAATAATGAATAGCCCAATTACAACAAATGGCGTACTATCTCACCAGGACATATTTCATTTTGCGATATTTTTAATTTGGAACGCACGCCGTCCATAAGGCATGGAAGCAAACGTGAATTATAACGATGGCCGTATTGACTACAACCTGTTATGATTTATGTTTCTGTGTGATATATTGGTTGTTAGATGTAATAACTTTTAATGTTTGTTCCTGTATTGGGTGGGTGTTGGATGGCTGAATGGTTAACACGTGCGCGTTGTATCATAAAGTCTGGCATTGAGTCAACTGGCGTGGTTTCGATTCCCCGGTTACGTGCCAAGGAGTAGGGTCGTCTGTCCAACCTCGTGGGTATTCTCCGGGTCCTCCGGTTTCTTCCCACTGCTAAAGACCCCTACGTGCAAGCGAATTATTGAAATAAAATTGAATCATATGTTAGTCCCGAAATGACCTAGTTTGTGTCGTGTGACGTAAACCCCCCTCTCTCTCTCTCTCTCTCTCTCTCTCTCTCTCTCTCTAATCCAACCATTGAAAGATAGTTGAATATAAAAGATAAGTCAAAACCAATGTCCACAAAATGAAGAAATATATCGATTTGATTAGCAGCTGAAACCATCCACAAAACATTCGTACGTTATTAAAATATCTTCATAATTGGACATGTGCGACAAGAATCTCTCGGTTCCTGCAGTGTTACAATAAAGAAGTCAAATCTTCCGCAGTCATCGTTAACATTAGATCCAATGATATTATGTTACTGACTATTGTTTTACTGTTGCTCTGAGGATGCCAATACATAAATCAATCAATATCATGTAATTGTTCATATCATATTCGTATCGGGAACATAGTCTCTGGAGAGAATTCCTGTCAGTTATTTATATTTTTTATGATGCGCGGGGTGGTGGTGGGGATATTATTTTTAGTATTTGTAGACCAATTAACTGATAGTTGGATTCAGTATTCCTGTATAGAAATCTACATTCACACCAATATTGTCCTTTAACACTATATGTGATAATGACTGACACCACATTTGTCATTTAACACCATAAGTGATAATGGCTGAAACCCATTTGTCCTTTAACGCCATATTACGTAATAACGGTTGACACCAATATTGTCCTTTAACACGGCTGTACAATCTATTTACAATGGACAAGGCAAAACGCACTATTTCCTCAAGGTCAGGCGATGTAAAAAAAAGGCTAGTGCTAACCCAAAAGTCAGCTCTACGCCCTACCTCCTCGGTAACAATCACATGCCCTAACCCTGTTTACATCTCGTGATCTTGGGGAAATACGCGTTTGGCCCTGTCACATGGGTCCAGCCATATTCTCGTGGGGGAGGCGGGGGGTGAAGGGGGGGGGGGGGGGTGAAGGGGTAATACATTTACTGGGATGAGTCGTTAACACCAATTTACAATCGATTTTAATTGTTTATAATTGAATTACAATCGATAATCAATGGACCTCGGATATCAAATACACACAAACATCTAAATGAGAGAACTGAAATGAAATAAAATGGGGTTTAACGTCCTACTGTTCGGCACGTACTGGGATAATAAAGACGATAAATGTGAGAAAATATTCAAAATGAGCTTTCATAGGGGATGTTGAGAAAAGTAAGACCCAAAAACCAATAACCTCCTTGTCCGGAGACAGAGATAGATAGAAAGAGAAAGAGAGAGAGAGAGAGAGAGAGAGGGAGAGAAAGAGAGAGAGAGAGAGAGAGAGAGAGTTTAACGTCCACTCGACACAAACTAGGTCATTTCAGGACTAACACGTGGTTCAATTTTATATTTCAATAATTCGTTTGCGCGTAGGGGTCTTTAGCAGTGACAGGCAACTCCACTTCTTGTCACATACAACCGGGGAATTGAAACCACGCCAGTTGACTCAATGACAGACCGTGTGATACAGCGCGCACGTGCTAACCATTCAGCCATTCGCCCTCCCCCTCCCCTCCACCTTCTTTGTTCGGAAATTCACAGTTCAATACGCGCATCCTATATCATGTCGCCATCTTTGTCTGCGGCTGTTGACGTCACGGTGTTCGTCCTGTTCTCTCGTGTTCCTGGGATGGAGTGATCGAGTTAACCAATCACCCAGTATTCAATCATGAACGCAAAACATTTAGACGTTACGGTATTTGGAGCTCAAGAAACTCAGTCGCTCAGATAATGGTATGTCAAGGCCAAGGTCAGAACTATCGTAACCGTAAATACCTAAATTCGCTGTGAAGCTTAGAGATTACCACCGAACGTTCCAAAATGGAGAAAACGGACAAATATCAAGGCCTGTTCATTCAGACTCGCTTCCGACCGCCAGTCCACATAATATGCTAGGGAGCGAGGCAGACATTTCAAATTAGTTTGATCGATCGGTGTCCATCCGAATTGGAAAACAAGAATCCCCGGGTAAGTTTTACGGATATGTTCTACCCGTTCACTACAGATGATAATTATAGTTACTCGAAACAACATTTACAAAATGTCTAGACCCCTCCGTTAATAAGCCACGCTAACTAAAATATTGCGTTCGTCCAGATTCGTTCCAACACTTATATGTCAAGAAGCAACGTCGCCTGTCGCACTTTATTGGTTCTCTTCGCGTACTTCGACTTTATCCCATGGCTAATATGAATAGAAATGGGGATAAACGTCATACCGTTCAGCTCCGACTGGACCAATGAAGACGGACATATGCCATACAGTGTACTATAAGGGGAGTTTTGCCAAGGCAGCGGCACTACGACCTACTGCCATAGATCTTTTACGGGCACGCCAATGTATATACTCGGGTCCTCGGTTTTTCGTCCCATCCGAACAAATAGACAGCTGTCCTTGCCAAGCCCTCCGTCCTGCACAACAAACAAGTGGAGACCACGCCGGAAAATCCATGTGAACTTTCTCGGCCAATGCAGGGATCGAACACGCGACCTCCAGCGTCTTACCCACTTAGCCATCGTGGCCCTCCATGACCAAAGACATCTGCAAGCAAATTGAATTATTGAATCAAAGAGACCTGATATTATTATGTGTCTCTGAAATACAGAAAGTATTAAATTTATAGATAATCCTGTAAAATAAGTCAGATGATATCAACACATACAGATTATATACACGAGTTTTATTGGTTTATCACCGTCCTTGAGACGCGCTGGTCGTTAACAATCTTATTTTAAAATAAATAATGAAATAAATATCAAATAACATAGGTTCATGTTAATGTTAGTCTAAAGAGAGAAGTAGAAGAGAGAGAGATGGACAGAGAGAGAGAGAGAGAGAGAGAGAGAGAGAGAGATGGGTTTAACGTCCACTCGACCGACACAAACTAGGTCATTTCGGGACTAACATATGGTTCAGTCTTTATTTCAATAATTCGCTTGCGGGCAGGGGTCTTTAGCAGTGGGAGGAAAGCGGAGGGCCCGGAGAAAACCCACGAGGTTGGACAGGCGACCCTACTCCTTGTTACGTACAACCGGGGATTCGAAACCACGCCAGTTGACTCAATGACAGGACTTATGATACAGCGCGCACTTGCTAAACATAACCAACAGTTGGAACAAGAAATTAAATTTAAGAACACGCTATAGTCTCTATCGTCCAGAAAAAATATTCTACGAATATTAGTCTGGATGCGTTGTAAACCTTTGAGAATAATAGGTCATCGGCTAGATTATCCGGCCTTTTACATTATCATAGACAAAGTCTAAGGGAGGTAACTGCCCTAAAACAAGATGTTGGCGCTTATGAAATTAATTAAAGAATGCCATTTCTAAAAATCCATTTGATTACATTGCCAGTTCAATATCTAACACTTTTATTTTTTTTATTGAATAATTTCTCTCTTCAAGATCCATATATATGGTTTTTTTTAAAATTAACCCTAATTCGTCGTCACGATTCATGTTTGTTTATAGTAATGCAAGAATTGTGGGATTTATTGCGGGAAGGGGTGCAACTCTTTATACTTGACTTGACTGCATAATCAAACACATTAAAAACCAAACTCCCGGTTACGTATGGGCAATGGACTTTTCGTCAAATATTGACAACGGTCCCAGACCCTCCGTACGTTGAAGACTAGGGGGTTCTGGGTGACCGAGACTAGAAACACGCACGTTAGGCAACTCAACAATTGTTTTAGGGCCTTGTAAAAGTAAAATGAAACTACTGCTAGTATTTTGTTCTTGCCTAACTCGAGTGTTTCAGGGATATTATTTGTACTAAATCAAAAGATGCCGCTCCTAGCGGTATAGTTAATGTTAAAGCAATTTAAAAAATATTAAAAAAATGAACGTAATTTCTAAAGCTGCTGTAATAACCAAAAAGCTAAATATTACTGCTATTCAGAATTGTCAACAATAGATTATTTACGGCTGTAATAGTTGATAGATGAGTAGAGAACTGCACGTGCGATGGCTATTTATAGACTCATAGACTCTTGAGCTGAGTGTTATCGTGCTGCGTGACTAGCCAGAAATCACTTCAAGACAAGCCCCTGAAGCGTGCACGAAATGAAATGAAATGAAATGGGGTTTAACGTCCTACTGTTCTGCTCCTATACTGGGCTAATGAAGACGGGCATATGCCATACAGTGTGCTATAAGGGAAATTTTGCCCGGACAGTGGCACTATCGCCTACTCTTATATCGAATTCCAACTATCAAGGGATCTTTTACGTGCATTTCAATGTATACACGGGACCTCGGTTTTTCGTATCATCCGAAGGTCTAGACAAGGGGAAACCACGTCGGAAAATCAAGATGAACTTTCTCGGCCAATGCCGGGATCGAATACCGTGGTTCCCATGAAGCGTGCACATTAGCCGTGTCCAATTCAACTTTTAGTAGGGAATATTTTCACTGCACGGGGCACCCTACCACGTGACTAGACATTGTTCCTAGGAACTTTGTCAATCAACAGCATGGTCGTGCACATGATCCACCTGGCTACGGAGTTTGTTGCCTACCTACTGAGCCAACGTGCCTCCCTCAATAAGTTATCAATTCATTGACTTAACATTCATTGTTTTATTTTCTCGATAGTATAATTGGTTTATTTTTTTCTTGATAATGTCATCTGATGTAGAACCATTTTATAACACGATAAAGGACAGCTGTTGAACATGGAGTAACGTATTTATTTCTTGATAATGCCTTCTGGCATCATGTAGAACCATGATGAAGGACAGCTGTTGAACATGGAGAAACATAACTTAAAATAAAAAAAAACTGTTATCCCTGTCATTGTCCGCCTGTTTAAAACACCATCTATCACTAATAACTGTTTCCTGTATTTTATGAGTGGCAGACAGATGATTTCTCAGACAATATCCTTCGCCTTCTCGTTATATCATTTGTCAGTACGATCGCACCAGGAATATTTTAGCCGGAAGAGATTTTTTAATACTAGATAATTAAAACGAAGCCTTCTATTACTTATATAATCCCAACAATATATTATAAAACTAGATGATTAAAATGAAGCCTTCTATTATATATACTGTAATCCCAGTAATGTATTTTTATAACTTTGATGTTAATCCCATCAGCCATGTTATCCTTTTAATCTTCTAGGATTACGATGTTAGCCAAAATCATTCAGATATAAAACATATTATGGTATTTATGGAATGAACTTCCTCAAGTTTTAAGACGACACTACAGACAAATCTGTTTACTAAATATTTATGGAATGAAAAGAAATGGGTTTTCACGTCCTACTGTTCTGCTCCGAACTGGGCTAATGCAGACGGGCATACGCCATACAGTGTGCTATGAGGGAACATTTATCCGGGCAGCGGCGCTACGGCCTACTCTTATATCGAATTCCAACTGCCAAGGGATCTTTTACGTGCACACCAATGTGTACACGTGACCTCGGTTTTTCGTCCCATCCGAGCGACTAGACAGGCCATCCGTCCTGCATCACTGACAAGGGAAAACCACGCCAGAAAATCTGGATGAACTTGTTCGGCCAATGCAGGGAACAACAACACTAAAGACAAATCTGTTTACCAAATATTTGTCCGTGAAGAAATAGTTAAACGCACCGTGAAGCGCTTAAAATACGACCACAGGATATAATTTAGCGCTATATAAGACAATTTGTTATTGAGCATATTCCACGTCGAATGCCAAACTCGTGTGTTTTCTCCGGGTCCTCCGGTTTCCTCCCACTGCTAAAGACCCCTACGCGCAAGCGGATTATTGAAATAAAATTAAACCATGTGTTAGTCCCCAAATGACCTAGTTTGTGTCGAGTGGACGTTAAACCATCTCTCTCTCTCTCTCTCTCTCTCTCTCTCTCTCCACGTCGAATGTTCAGTTATCCCTAACGAGCGGCCAGTGATTTATGTGGTATCTCATCCCGTCAGAACGACTAGACTCATTTCCTTGCCACGCCCTTTATCCTGCACCACTGTGTAAATCAGACACCAAGATTGGGATTGACTCACTATTCAGGTGGTCCATAGTTCCTCTGGTTTCTGTAGCTTCAGCGTCCCTGTCAGTGGTGCAGGATGGGGCCTGGTAAGTAATAACGTGAATGTTAAAGAATCATTGACGGATGAAGTTCGACGCGTGTGATAAACTAGGTCAGCAACCTAGATCTAGAGACGTGTATGGTAAACTAGGACAGGAACATAGAGCTAGAGACGAGTGTGATAAACTAGGTCAGGATTCTAGAGCTAGATACGTGTATGATAAACTAGGTCAGGATTCTAGAGCTAGAGACGTGTGTGATAAACTAGGTCAGGATTCTAGAGCTAGAGACGAGTGTGATAAACTAGGTCAGGAACCTAGAGCTAAAGACGCGTGTGATAAACTAGGTCAGCAACCTAAATCTAGAGACGTGTATGGTAAACTAGGTCAGGAACATAGAGCTAGAGACGAGTGTGATAAACTAGGTCAGGATTCTAGAGCTAGAGACGTGTGTGATAAACTAGGTCAGCAACCTAGATCTAGAGACGTGTATGGTAAACTAGGTCAGGAACATAGAGCTAGAGACGGGTGTGATAAACTAGGTCAGGATTCTAGAGCTAAAGACGTGTGTGATAAGCTCTGTGTGCGACCTAAAGTTAGAGACGTATCTGATAATGTAGGACGTGTAACTCTATTAGCTCGCGCCAGAGTCCTATCTGATGAATTAGATAATAGCATTTGTTGACGATACACGAAGATTTGTGTTTTAACTAGAATTGAAGTAACTAGCGGAACTGAAATGGGGTTTAGAGTCCTACTTGTATGCATCAGTCCGGTTAAGGGGTAAAATTCGGCTTTGACAGTGGTGTTTCCGTGTATCATAAGGCCTGGTTTCGAGTCCCCGGTTGTACGTGACAAGGAGTAGGGTCGTCTGTCCAAACTCGTGGGTTTTCTCAGGGTCCTTCGGTTTCCTCCAACTGCTAAAGACCTCTACGCCCAAGCGAATTATTGAAATAAAATTTAGCCATATGTTAGTCCCGAAATGACCTAGTTTGTGTCGAGTGGACGTTAAACCCCATTTCTCTCTCTTTCTCTCTCTCTCTATCTATTGGCCGAGAAAGTTCATCCTGATTTTCCGACGTGGTTTCCCCTTGTCAGTGGTGTAGAACGGAGGGCCCGACAAGGACAGCTGTCTAGTCCTTCGGATGAGACGAAAAACCGAGGTCCCGTGTATACATTAGAATGCACGTAAAAGATCCCTTGGCAGTTGGAATTCGATATAAGAGTAGGCGATAGTGCCGCTGCCAGGGCAAAATTTCCCTCATAGCACACTGTATGGCGTATGCCCGTCTTCATTAGCCCAGTATAGGAGCAGAACAGTAGGACGTTAAACCCCATTTCATTTCATTTCATTTCTCTCTCTATCTATCTATCTCTCTCTCTCTCTCTCTGGGGGTTGGATGACCTAGTTTGTGTCGAATGGACGTTAAAATCTCTCTCTCTCTCTGCCTCTCTCTCTCTCATATTCAAACCAATGTGTTCAGAAGTAAAATGAATATTAGATGCAAGAGCTACATAATACACCCACGCACGAGTAGTGTTTAATCTGTCTAATTATATTATAATAAATAACCTGTCGTGTTTATATTAATAATCTAATATCTAGACACCCAGTGATAAAACACAGTAATTGATGGTAGTATTATCACAGTTCATGGATTCATCACAAAACATTAGAACATTGTAATTCATTCATACTTTTAGATACGACTTTAATACATTATGGCGCCAATTTGTAAACAAACCCAAAGGCAAACGAGGAAATCATTCAAATTTACTCTCCGCTAAAATGTTGCAACGAAATAAAATGGGGTGCAACGTCTCACTTTTCTGCACCGACTGGGATCATGAAGGCGGGCACACCCTACACAATGTGCTAGGCGGTTGTCACAGCGGCGCTAACGAAGACGGGCATACAGCCTGTTCTTTATTTCTTACCATCCACTCGAACCAAACTAGATCATTTCGGGACTAAGATATGGTTCAATTTTATTTCAATAATTCGCTTGCGCGTAGGGTTCTTTAGCAGTGGGAGGAAACCAAAGGACCCGGAGAAAACCCACGAGGTTGGACAGGCGACCATCCTTGTCACGTACCACCGGGGAATCGAAACCACGCCAGGTGACTCAATGATAGACCTTGCGATACAGCGCGCACGCGCTAACCATTCTGCCATCCACTCTCAACCACACCAGTTGACTCAATGACTGACATTATGATACAGCGCGCACACATTAACCATTCGGCCATCCACCCCCTCCCCCCTTAATGAAGATTACATATCAACTAAGTCTATAATGATAACTGGAGAGTGTTTAGAAGAAGAAATAAACCTCTTTTTGTATTTATAATCATAACAAAGACACGCCCTCTTTCCAGGTTGTATATATTGCATTAACTCGGTTCACCTCGATTGAAGTTATTTTGAGAACCATGTCTCCGTGGGATTTTATGCAAGCTGGAGAGATAATGTATTGTAAATATTCCGTCTTATCGAGTTCATGTCAGTACAAATCATTTTGTCGAATCTCGGCGCGAGCTGAAGAGAACTTTAAAGCACAGTTGTCACTTGTCAGCCAAACCTCGTTGGTTTGATCAGGGCCCCGGGGCATAGGCGTACGAGCCAGGGGGGGGGGGTGCAAATGTTATTCCATCTACTTGGCAAAATACAGTGCCCGAAATCTAATAAAACAGTAATTTTACGGGCTGGAATAGCAGTAAAACGCGTTTGCGACAGTCAAACGCGTTTGCGGTTCTGCCACTGCTGAAGACCCCTACGTACAACCGAATTATTGAAATAACATTGAACCATATGTTATTCCCGAAATGACCTAGTTTGTGTTGTGTGAACGTTAAACCCATCGCCTCCCTTCTCATAGCACACATGACATTAAAACGTAATATAGTGTACAAATGACTTTAAAAAGATGGGTTTTAATAAAATTACTACCAAAAGGACTTTTAAAGAAATGACTTTAAAGGGACAATCCCGATTTGAACAGTGTATCAAAAATAAAAGTATGAAAGTTAAGCGCCAAAATACAGAGGAATGGTATATTTATCCTGTTCCAAAAATTCAGCTCAAAGTATTAAGTCGTTTGGAGATGAACGTCAAAACCGCTTATCCGGACACGTAACCTTTTTAAGATTTTGGGTCAATTTTTTCGTTGGGTGACCTGATGATCTATTGCCGTTCCTTTCGAGGTCTATAGAGTCCATGATAACGAAAGGTAAATATTATCTTCACGTTATTGTTATGAAATAAAAGTCTGGTTTTATCCAGACACCGTATAATACAGCTTGGGACACCGGTCTCCATTTCTAGATGAAGACTGGTGGGTTCAAGTTGTTTGAAAACGTATCACGTATATTGAATATTGAGTTAGGGGGATCACGGTGGCTAAGTGGGTAAGGCGCTGGCTCGCTAGCCTGGAGGTCGGGTGTTCGATCCCTGCATTGGCCGAGAAAGTTCATCCCGATTTTCCGGCGTGGTTCTCCCTTGTCAGTGATGCAGGACGGAGGGGCTGACAAGGACAGCGGTCTATAGTCGTTCACGTAAAAGATCCCTTGACAGTTGGAATTCGATATAAGAGTAGGCCGTAGTGCCGCTGTCCGGGCAAAATTTCCCTCATAGCACACTGTATGGCGTATGCCCGTCTTCATTAGCCCACTTCGGAGCAAAACAGTAGGACGTTAAACCCCATTTCATTTCATTTCATTTATATTGAGTTAGTTGCTCGGGTCTATTGGCCCTTTAACAAAATAACTTTTAAATGACAATTAAAAAACAAGTGTTTTAAAGAGTTATAAAATATAATAGTTCTAAACACATCAGGTGTTGTTTTTTTTTTGTTTTGTTTTTTGAGTTTTTTTGGGGTTTTTTTTTTGTTAATTAATTTTCTCCCATGTGCGATAAAAGGCATCAAGTGAGTCCAGGAAGGAGGTTAGAATATCGTGTAGAAAAGTCATTAACATCATCTTATGACAGGTTTAAGTTGGTTTCAATGAAGATCAATTATATTCAATTATTCTATTTTTAAATTGGAATGATCAGTGACTTGGGTTTCAAGTACACTTCTGATGAGCCGTGATACATTTATAACTGATGGTTTATACAACTAGCCAAACACAATCAGTTTCCATATATGTTAAATAAAATGAAATGGGGTTTAACGTCCTACTGTTCTGCTCCGACTGGGCTAATGAAGACGGACATACGCCATACAGTTTCGTCCCATCCGAACGACCAGACAGCTGTACTTGTCAGGCCTTTCGTCCTGCACCATTGACAAAGGGAAACCACGCCGAAAGCTCCCGATGAACTTTCTCGGTCAATGAAGGGATCGAACACATGACCTCCAGGCTAGCGAGCCAGAGTCTTGCCCACCTAGCCACATTGGCTAGGTTAAATTCAACTAGCCAAATTGTTTCTGGTCAATGGTAAAAGTATGTCAACGATAGGGTTGACAAACACCTCTGTACTGTCTCAAATCAGTATCGACTGGGGTCTCAAGATCTGGGAGACCTCCAGCTAAGATGCACATTGACACTGTAAGTAAGACTTTCTGACCCGCACCGCAGTCGTAAACCCTGCCATCATCCTCGACTCGGCTCACTTATGTTTAAAGCACAGTTTCATTTTGCTTTAGCCGAACGGGTGGGGGATTGGGTGGGGTCTCATAAGTGAAACATGCTATGGTCTCCCTTCGCCTAAACTGCCTCAACAGCACCCACAAGAACCCCTTTTTTAAGTTAATTTGTATCGGCTACCTGTTTGATTTATGATTTATACACGGAATTTTGAGAGAGAGAGAGAGAGAGAGAGAGAGAGAGAGATTTAACGCCCACTCGTCAAGATTAAAACCATGATTTCAATCGTAGCGCGAATCGTGATAGTCGGAACCTAGCATGATGAAAAACGGCTACATGATTTATTTGTGCGAAGCGTCCAACATTATTCTCTCAACGTTATAATATATAATCAAATTTATACATGTCGAGGCGTTACATCTTCACTTCAATAATTCACTTGAAATATCAGTGTTCGGGAATCAGGATCGGATCATTAGAGTTGTTGTCCTCATTATCACATATAAGGATAGATTCTTCTTCAATCTATGGCAGACCGTATGATCTGGATAGCACAAGGATACATTCATTCTTTAATCTACGGCAAACCGTATGATCTGGGTAACACAAGGGACGAATCAGATCACTGGGTAACGAGTAGATCAGTGGAGTTAAAACGTTGATTTTGGTCAACATCAAATGATGAAGGAAGTTAATATAGTTGAGTATTTCAGTTCGTGATGGACCAACCTCTCTAGTGATATAAGACGATTGAACTCAAAGGCCCTTTGTATTGACTACAATCTCTGGTTTATGATGAATAGAGCTAGTTTCCTGTGATCGTTTTCAAACACAGGTTAAAATGTCGAGTTGCAACATTAGACTTTGATGGTTATTTTTAGCTTAAAGTAGCTCAGCCTCTAACTCAATATCATCCACCCCCCCCCCCTTTGCTGTAAAGGGAGAGAGAGAGAGAAATGCAGTTTAACGTCCACTCGACACAAACTAGGTCCTTTCGGGACTAACACATGGTTCAATTTTATTTCAATAATTCGCTTGCGCGTATTGGTTTTTAGCAGTGGTAGGTAACCGGAGGACCTGGAAAAAACTCATGAGGTTGGATAGGCTCCCCTACTCCTAGTCACGTACAACCGGGAAATCGAAACCCCGCCAGTTAACCCAATGACACACCTTATGATACAGCGCGCACGTGCTAACCATTCAGCCATCCACCCCCACCCTCTTGCTTTAAAGTAGCTAATTCTTTAACTCAATATCTTCCAAAGTTTTCGACATTAAAAACACGAATTATTTGTCAATTTAAATCAACATTGATGTTGTGATCTTACCGGGAAAAGATGGGCTTCTGATATCCAATATTTAAGACAAAATAAACATTTTACTATTGGTAAACGAATCGTTTCAGTGCCATTTGTTTAAAGGGCACGAAGAACAAGGCGACACATATTCCACAAGTCATGTGTTATCTGGAGGGCATGCGCAATAAATACTATCGGTGTAGACTGGAATTACCCGACGCTAGAGATTGCCATTCGATTGAGACGCCCGGTGTATTTCGCCGAACATAACTTATTTGAAATTAGAGTAAAAGCGAGAGAGAGAGAGAGAGAAATGGGGTTTAACGTCCACTTGCCACAAACTAGGTCATTTTGGGCCTAACATATGGTTCAATTTTATTTCCATAATTCGCTTGCGCGTAGGGGTCTTTAGCAGTGGGAGGAAACCGGAAGACCAGGAGAAAACCCACGAGGTTGGACAGGCGACCCTACTCCTTATCACGTACAACCGGGGAATCGAAACTACGCCAGTTGACTCAATGACAGACTTTATGATACAGCGCGCACGGCTAACTATTCAGCCTTCCAACCCCCCATGACGAGTCAGAGACTTAGCTACTTTAAAAGTAACCTGTTGTGTCTATTGCATCCTCGGTTACCCAGTGTACTCATTCCGTTCTACTCCACTATACCCGGGGTTAATCTATGGGGGGGGGGGGGGACACATTTTCAAGTTATCCGCCCTTGATGATTGTGCTATTTTTATCGACCAATCCCATAAATTGTTATTTGAAAAGGAAGTTTGCAAAGGGAAGTAACTCTCATCGGACAATGTTAGGAGTTGGCCTATTCTAAATGCGTAATTATTAACACCCAATTATATATTATGTTAATGAAGACCAGACGTTCATATAATAATGTAGGGTCATTAGTTTTATTTAGAATCCTTCGTTCGTTCCCGGAATTTTATGTCCATGTGATATCGTAGACAAGTTATTGTGAATCAAATTGCCAAGTTATCTACCCTTATAAAACGAAGGCGAAACGACTGGTTTGTAAACTGTTTTCTGATTGGTTCGTAGACTGTAGCTACATTCTAGGCCAGGGCAGATAATTTGAAATCGTGGAAATCATATGGATTAACCTAGGGTATAGTGGAGTAGAACGGAATGAGTACACTGGGTAACCGAGGATGTGTCAATTGGTACCCTAAAAAATATATTCTCTTTAATTACCCAATCTGTATTAATAAAGTAAATTTTAAAATGTTTTAGAATTTAAATGGTTGAAGTAGTGTGTTCACTAGAACTTAAAGCAATTTCTGTTTACGGAAGTCCAAATTATCTTTGTTCTCAGTTTAATGGCTGATCTCTCCAACTTCACTAATTAGTGTCGCCATAAACGTCATTTCCGGAAACAGTTGTTTAAGTTTATTGAAATTTTGTTTTAACAGCAGACTTTTGTTGTGTAAAGCAAATTTGAAATTATCTTTTCATGTAATTTTATTTTTTAACAAGACTAGACGTTAAAAAGAAGTCTTAGTTTAATATAATGCTGTAATTAGTGAACTAGACTTCCTGGAATATTTACATTTTTCTTAAACCAAAATTTCAATTAAACAAACAAACCCAGTTAACATTGATCGTTAGTAAAGTTTACGTCATTTTTCTTAAACCAACATTTCAATTAAACAAACAAGCGTACGCCAATCTTCTTTTTATTAAAGGAGACATTTAGAAATTTCACAATGTTGTAGGACATGACAATAGTCTACAACATTACTACAAGATAGAGAAAAAAAAACATTGATGTGTCGGAAATTAAACTACCATTACTGAAGACTTTATGTGATTAGGGGGTTGGATGGCCGAATGGTTAGCATATGCGCGCTGTATCATAAGGTCTGTCATTGAGTCAACTGGCGGGGTTTCGAATCCCCGGTTGTACGTGACAAGGAGTAGGGTCGCCTGTCCAACCTCGTGGGTTTTCTAAGGGTCCTCCGGTTTCCTCCCACTGCTAAAGACCCCTACGCTCAAGCGAATTATTGAAATAAAAATTGAACCATGGGTTAGTCCCGAAATGACCTAGTTTGTGTCGGGTGGACGTTCAACCCCATCTCTCTCTCTCTCTCTCTCTCTCTCTCTCTCTCTCTCTCTCTCTCTCTCTCACACATATACTAGTGATGCAGTGATACACAGTTTTTCTCTGGGTTATATTCCTAATTATATGTATTTCAATCTTGAGCGAAGTCTATATCACTACAGGCCCGGGACTGTACAGCACAGTGGACGCCCCGGATCCATTCACTTAATCTGATATGTACGTTTATTTGAGATTTCTGTGTATTGTTTATTGTCCGTAGATCTGTATTATGTAAATTATGTGTGGTGCAGCCCCCCCTGCACTTAACATTAGAGTTTAGTGTATTCCAGAGATGATCCTTTAGAGTACGAAGTGAAACAAGATGTGGCTCTTTGACTATTGATTTTGTAAAAAACATGTTTTAGAAAATAAAATTAAAATTATAGCTATAATTGGACTAATTAACGACGAGCTATTTTCAGCTTCTCGTGTGTTTAATAAATAAATAGTTAACGTTGTTGTATAAATAAAGAACGTTATAAATGAACGCTTTCCTTAGAAACAGTCAGTCAAGTCATAACCAGAAAAATGACGTGGCTACTGTTTCAAGTGTTTATCTACGTACACTGTAGGTGAAACATCTTTAAAGGGTGTGTACCTCTAACGTTCACGGGGGGTTGGATGGCTGAATGGTTAGCGTGCGCGCGCTGTATCATAAAGCCTGTCATTGAGTCAACTGGCGTGGTTTCGAATCCCCGGTTGTACGTGGCAAGGAGTAGGGTCGCCTGTCCAACCTCGTGGGTTTTCTCCGGGTCCTCCGGTTTCCTCCCACTGCTAAAGACGCCTATGCGCAAGCGAATTATTGAAATAAAATTAAACCATATGTTAGTCCCGAAATGACCTAGTTTGTGTCGAGGGGACGTTAAACCCCATTTCTCTCCCCCTCTCTCTCTAACGTACACTGTAGGTGAAAATTTGTTAAAGGATGTGTACCTCTAACGTACACTTTAGGGGAAACAACTTTAAAGGGCGTGTACCTCTAACGCACACTGTAGGTGAAAAATATTTAAATGATGTGTACCTCTAACGTACACTGTAGGGGAAACAACTTTAAAGGGTGTGTACCTCTAACGTACTCAGTAGGTGAAACATCTTTAAAGGGTGTATACCTCTAACGTACTCATAGGTGAAAGATCTTTAAAGGCTGTGCACCTCTAACGTGCTCAGTAGGTGAACCATCTTTAAAGGGTGTATACCTCTAACGTACACAGTAGGTGAACCATCTTTAAAGGATGTGTATCTCTAACGTACACTGTAGGGGAAACAACTTTAAAGGGCGTGTACCTCTAACGTACAGACTAGATAAAACATCTTTAAAAGGTGTGTACCTCTAACGTACACTGTAGGGGAAACCATCTTTAAAGGATGTGTACCTCTAGCGTACACTGTAGGGGAAACAACTTTAAAGGGCGTGTAGGTGAAACATCTTTAAAGGTTTAAAGGGTGTGTACCTCTAACGTACAGACTAGATGAAACATCTTTAAAGGGTGTGTACCTCTAACGTACACAGTAGGTGAAACATCTTTAAATGTTTAAAGGGTGTGTACTCTAACGTACAGACTAGATGAAACATCTTTAAAGAGTGTGTACATCTAACGTACACAATGGGTGAAACACCTTTAAAGGGCGTGTACCTTTAACGTACTCAGAAGGTGAAACATCTTTAAAGGGTGTATACCTCTAATGTACAGACTAGGTGAACCATCTTTAAAGGGTGTGTACCTCTATCATGCACAGTAGGTGAAACATCTTTAAAGGGCGTGTACCTTTAACGTGCTCAGTAGGTGAAACATCTTTAAAGGGTGTATACCTCTCACGTACAGACTAGGTGAAACATCTTTAAAGAGTGTGTAACTCTAACGTACACAGTAGGTGAAACATCTTTAAAGGGCGTGTACCTCTAACGCACACAGTATGTGAAACATCTTTAAAGGGTGTGTACCTCTAACGTACAGACAAGGTGAAACATCTTTAAAGGGTGTATACCTCTAACGTGCTCAGTAGGCGAAATATATTTAAAGGGTGTTTACCTCTAACCCACACAGTATGTGTACCTCTAAGGAAAGATTCTTTAAAAAGAATCGGGGTCGTTTGCTCTTGGTTAGGCCGGACTACAAATTTACTTTTTTATGCTTTTTCGTTATACAATAAAAGAACTTAAAACGCGAATCCACATCAGTTTATATACAATCATGCTACATTATTATTTTTACAGAACCATTTGTTGTGTATGTTAAGGTTCCAGCGAATAGGAGGGAGAGACAGAGGGAGAAATTGGGTTTAACGTCTCTCTCTCTCTCTCTCTCTCCCTCTCTCCCCTCCCTCTCTCCCCCTCCCCCCTCTCTCTCTCTCCCTCTCTCCCCCTCCCCCCTCTCTCTCTCTCTCTCTCTCTCTCTCTCTGCTAAAGACCTCTACGCACAAGCGAATTATTGAAATAAGATTGAACCATATGTTAGTCCCGAAATGGGGGTCTGAATACTAATTACAATACATGTCTGGATAGACCGATCTCTCTCTCTCTCTCTCTCTCTCTCTATATATATATATATATATATATATATATCTCGCCCTCTCTCTCTCCCCCTCTCTCTCTCTCCCTCTCTCTCCCTCTCTCTCTCTCTCTCTGTTTCTGTTTCTCTCTCTCTCACACACATAACATCAATGTTGATTTAAATTGACAAATAATTCGTGTTTTTAATGTCGAAGACTTTGGAAGATATTGAGTTAAAGACTTGTCTCCTTTAAAGCAAGGGGGTGGGGGTGGATGGCTGAATGGTTAGCACGTGGGCGCTGTATCATAAAACCTGTCATTGAGTCAACCGGCGTGGTTTCGAATCCCCGGTTGTACGTGACAAGGAGTAGGGTCGCCTGCCCAACCTCGTGGGGTTTTCTCCTGGTCCTCTGGTTTCCTCCCACTGCTAAAGACCCTACGGGCAAGCACGTTTATTGAAATAAAACTGAACCATGTGTTAGTCCCAATATTATCTAGTCTATGTCGAATGGAGGTTAAACCCCATCTCTCTCTCTCTCTCTCTCTCTCCTCTCTCTCTCTCTCTCTCCGCTCTCTCTCTCTCTCTCTCTGTTAATTCTAAATTATGTTACAGAGAATGTTGAGTATATAATCATATTTGTTAAATGAAATAAGCAGTAGCCATGTCCGATAATGAGTAAAATATTACGGTAAACCGTTTACCGTTCATTTCCGTTAAATATGTCTAAAATGCTTTCACTAATTGTCTATATTAACCCCTGTCGACAGCTGTTTGATCTTGCCGCCCATTGCGTTGATCTTATAAACAAAATCGTTAGAAACAAACGATTTTATTTAACGACGGTGGATGTTTGAGAAACTGCTCTATCCATCTTATTTTCTTTAACCACTGTTCGTAGACTGAATCTATAATACAAACGGGGGATATAAAATCAAATGGGGTTTATCGTCTGACGCTAATCAGGCTAGAGAGAGAGAGACAGAGAGAGAGAGAGAGAGAGAGAGAGAGATGGGTTTAACGTTCACTCGACACAAGCTAAGTCATTTCGTGGTTTAATTTTATTTCAATAATTCGCTTGCCCGTAGGGATCTTTAGCAGTTGGAGGAAACCGTGGAATCCGGAGAAAACTCACGTACAAACGTGGAATCGAAACCACGCCAGTTGACTCAATGACAGACTAAAGAAGACGGGCATATGAAATGGAATGAACTGGGGCTTAACGTCCTATAGTTCTGCTCCGATTGGGCTAATGAAGACGAACGATGACAAGCGTCTTTGAATTGACGTTAAAGTGGCATGTACAGGCCGTTTGGGGAGTTACAGAAATGAATGAAATGGAGTTTAACGTCCTACGGTTCTGCTCCTAACCTGGGCTAATGAAGACGGGGGGAGTTACAGACACCTGCCCACTCCAACCCACTCTCCTCTATACATGCACATACATTACATAATAGTGAATAATATTATTCTACAACTCCAAACGATTTGTTTCCTCCCACTGCTAAAGACCCCTACGCGCAAGCGAATTATGTAAATAAAATTGAATCATATGTTAGTCCCGAAATGACCTAGTTTGTGTCGAGTGGACGTTAAACCCCATTTCTCTCTCTCTCTCTATCTCTCTCTCGACCACTGGACACAAACTCTGTCAATTATTTTATTTCAATAATTCGTTGGATCGTAGGGGTGTTTACTGGGCGGGGGGGGGGGGAGAATAAAGGACCGAGAGAAAACCCACGAGGCTGGACAGACACCAGAATGAAAAGACCACAATACACCATTCATTTCCGCATGTTATTACTTCGCTCTAACCTTTTCCCGAATATTCGTTGGGTTGAACCCAGCAGGTGTGAGATTCAGCAAGGAGAACTTGAGATACAGAAACTAGAAGTAGAGAATGAATAAATGAAATGTTGTTTAATGGCACGCCAGCTCCAATCGGGCTATATTGCGCCAATGGAAGTAGACACAAATAAACATGTAACCTTCCGCCCTACATTTCGAGGTAACCAACCTCTTAACTCTTGTATCCTTCCGCCTAAAAATCATAAATATTCACCAAGACCTGGCAGAAAATATACATTCAAAAATCACAAAAGTGGGAAAACGGGAAAGGTAGTGAATAACTATTAATAAGTTTGCATTTCATTCGAAACCAGATTTAGGAATTAATTGTGTCCTGTGACCAAACAGTATTTTTAATTCTTAGTTCTTAATTCATAGTCGGTAATTCTTATTTCTTCATCTCTTGTCGTACTTCGATATTTGTATCTTAAAATCAGTATTTGTTTTGAAATCATATCATATTTGTAAATTGTATTATTCTTAATATAATTGTCTTTTAATATAAAGATTAAATCTATTTTAGGAAATCAAAAATTTACATTTACATTTCGTCGAAAAAACAATCTCGAACAACAAATTTCCAAATACAAATCTCCAAATACAAATCTTGCAAAACTTTTGCCAAAAATTATTTCTCCAAATTCATTTAACCTGAGCTTTATGACGACAGAGAACACAAGTGGAGAGCAAATGTCAAAATAAGAATTAAGGACTATGAATGACGAACTAAGAATAAAGGGCAGTTCGGTTTTACATATCCAACACGACGTCATGGGCTAACGTAGACGAAAGATCGAAGTTTACGTGGCCATATTGTTTCATATCTTTGGGCTTCACAATCAATCACATTTAAAACAGATTTAACATTTTATTAAGTTCAATAAGATTGGTTCCTTCCTAAAGAGATGATTGACATGTTACTATATTGGTACGAGTATGAAATAAATTCCCTTTTCTCTGGAGATTTTTAAAGTCTGTTGTAGAGGATAACGTTCAGAGAAATGTCAGAAAGATAAGACACTGTTTGTTTGGATTTCTCTCTATTTTTATCAAAGGTTGTTATAACAGTTTATCAGTCTGACATCAATATATAATATATTTACCAAGTCTAGTTGGCGAAATGAAATGAAATGGGGTTTAACGTCCTACTGTTCTGCTCCGAACTGGGCTAATGAATACGGGCATACGCCATACAGTGTGCTATGAGGGAAATTTTGCCCGGGCAGCGGCACTATGTCCAAATCTTATATCGAATTCCAACTGTCAAATATGGTGGCTGAAAGCGTCCATTTAGATCGGCGGGTTTCTAGATACAACGCGAGAGTCGCCGTTAAGCCAGCACGACGAAAAAGGCGCCGATCGGCGACCTTTTCGTCGTACTAGCTTAACGGCGACCCGCGCATTTCACAACACGAGAGCGCCGTTAAGCCACGCGACGAAAAAGCCGCCGAAAAAATCGACGCCTTTTTCGGCGACGTTTTCGTCGTACTAGCTTAACGGCGACTCTCGCCTCGGAAGTTTATAGTAGTTATATGCGCAATGGCTATATTTTACTTCTTGTATATAAAATCAGAATGGAGGAAATTTTGGATGAGTTTGGGCTGTCGAGCTATATTAACATTTTCAGTGACACTAGGGCAAATTAAAATTTATGAGTGTTACAGACACGTGTACTTTCAAAACCTGTTTAGTTACACTGGAATTAGATTTAAAATATACACGTCTTTATATCACTAAATATTTCCCCATTGATTTAATGTTAATTATCGTATCTTAGACCGGCTCTAACTTTTTCCCAAATTTTCGTTGGGTAGAACGCTTTCTGCCACAGATGGAGCAACATGTGGCAAACTCTTGCACAAAAGCATGTATGAGGTTCACCATAAAAAACTTGAAATACACAAGCTGGAAGTAGAGACAAGTAAACATGCAATTTTCGGCCCTACATTTCAACCTAACCGACCTCTCAAAATCATGAATATTCACCAAAACCTGGCAGAAAATGTATTTTCAAACCCCTTTCTTCGATTCTACCCCAAAAATCGCCATGCAAAAGGGGGAAAAGGGAAAGAAAGAGAAAGACTAAAAATAACTCTCGCTCTACATTGGTGGGTGACGGCGTAGGAATATTTGGTGATCTGTGTGCGTAAAATGTAGCCATTGCGTATGTAACTAACTATAAACTTCCGAAGCGAGAGTCGCCGTTAAGCCAGAGCGACGAAAAAGTCGCCGGAAAAGGCGCCGATTTTTTCGGCGACTTTTTCGTCCCGTGGCTTAACGGCGACTCTCGTGTTGTGAAAGTCGCGGGTCGCCGTTAAGCTAGTACGACGAAAAAGTCGCCTATCGGCGCCTTCTTGGTCGTGCTGGTTTAACGGCGACTCTCGCGTTGTATCTAGAAACCCGCCGATCTAAATGGACGCTTTCAGTCACCATAGTCAAAGGATCTTTTTACGTGCACGCCAATGTATACACGGGACCTCAGTTTTTCGTCTCATCTGAATGACTAGACATCTGTCCTTGTCAGGCCCTCCGTTCTGCACGACTGACAAGGGGAAACCACGTCGGAAAATCCCGATGAACTTTCTTGGCAAGTGTAGGGATCGAACACGCGACCTCCAGGCTAGCGAGTCAGCTTCTTACCCGCTTAGCCAAGTCTAGTTGGCGATAATCTATCTGGTATTGAGAGAGGATTGTATCAACCCTAGTCAAAGTCTCTAATTAACATTTTACTACTAAGTTACTCTGGGGGTTGAATGGCCGAATGGCCCGTCATTGAGTCAACTGGCGTGGTTTCGAATGTCCTATTGTACGTGACAAGGAGTGGGATCGCCTGTCCAACCTCGTGGGTTTTCTCCGGATCCTCCGTCATCCGCCCACTGCTAAAGAACCTACGCGCAAGCGAATTATTGAAATAAAACTGAACCATGTGTTAGTCCCGAAATGACCTAGTCTCTTTATTTCTATTTCTCTCTCTAGACTGACATTAACATGAACCTGTGTTATTTGATATTTATTTCATTATTTATTTTAAAACAAGATTTTTAACGACCAGCGCGTCTCAAGGACGGTGATAAACCAATAAAACTCGTGTATATAATCTGTGTGTGTCGATATCATCTGACTTGTTTTACAGGATTATCTATAAATTCAACATCAGGTCTTTTTGATTTAATAATTCAATTTGCTTGCAGATGTCTTTGGTCATGGAGGGCCACGATGGCTAAGTGGGTAAGACGCTGGAGGTCGCGTGTTGGACCCTTGCATTGACCGAGAAAGTTCACCGATTTTCCGACTTGGTCTCCACTTGCTTTATCAACCCTAGTCAAAGTCTCCAATTTGCTTTCCAGTTACTCGGCTTCTAAACGCCAAATCTAAACTGTAGGTTTTAGTGTATGGGATATAAAAGAATTGTGACATAAAATTAAAACTCCATAGTTACTTTCAGTGCCCGTTTTCAACGTTTTGCTTATAATCACATTGGTCAAGCAGCGCGAAACAAATATACTAAAGTCCAAATACACTACAAATTCACTTTAGCATGTTCCACACAGCCCCTCCACTCCACCCCCACCCACGCAAACCCCACAACACACACCATCCTCCAACGATATTAATACACTACAAAATCAAATCTAACCTGGTGCCCCATCCAACCCCTGCCACACACACCCTCCCCATGCCACACACCATACACATACCACCCTCCAAGGATACTATTATTATTATTGCAACATATTATTATTATTATTATTATTGCAACATATTATTATTATTATTATTGCAACATATTTATAGTGCGCCCTTTCATATAACATGTTCAGGGGCACTTCATAAAGTGACAATGTAATCATAAATAAACAACAAGATTATGGACATGTTAACGATTGTATACAAAGTCAGTTAAAAGCCTGATTAAATAAATGTGTTGTATAAATACACTGCAAATCAACCTTAGCATGCCCCCCCCCCCCCCCACCCCACATCAAGCAGATCCTACCCCAAACATTAAAAATACACTAAAAAATCAATTCTAGCCTCCCCCCACCCACCACACACACACACCACCCTCCACCGATATAAATACTGTGGGGTCTTTGAGCCAAAGGGGTCTTCTGATATAAAATCAGCGGTCACCTGTCAAAAGGTAAATAAATATCTTTTACAAAATGAAATAACATTTGATGATAAACATCTGATATTAATGAAATTGGTAATCACCGTGGATACGACACCATCTAACCTCTAGTAAATGAAACACCATATTATAATAAACAGCTGATATTAATTAAAATGGTAATCACCGTGAATACGACCTCCTAACACCGTAATGTCCAGAATAACTACATTTTGTATAGGTATACATGTAATTGACATACTGATTGGTTTAACTGGCAGTGTTTATACTACCTACATATGTGTTTCATTGTCCTATGACTTTATTGTTTACATTAGATACCCATGTATAACAAGCCATGGTTCACTGCCAGTCTTATAATTACGTGGGAGCAGGAATCGTCTCTGATTGTTCAAACATCAGTTTAACCGACTAATATAAACTGACGATCTATATTCCAGGAATTGACATCAAATAGAAATCAGCACATTTATGGAATTGGTGCTTTATAATTGGAGATACTGTTGTGTTGTTTTTACTATCACTTGCCACAGAGAGAGAGAGAGAGAGAGAGAGAGAGAGAGAGAGAGAGAGATTTAATGTCCACTCGACACACCAACAAATGAAAGAGAGACAAATGGGGTTTAATGTCCACTCGACACAAACTACATGTAGTTCATTTCAGGACATACATGTGGTTCCTTTTTATTTCAATAATTCGTTTGCGCATAGGGGTCTTTAGCTGTGGGGGAAAATCCACGAGGTTGGGCAGGCGACCCTACTTCCTGTCACGTACAACCGGGGAATTTAAACAACGCCAGTTAACTCAATGACAGACCTTATGATACAGCGCACACGCGCTAATAATTCGGTCACCCAAACCCCTCGTTTAAACGGACACTTTGAGAAGAATAATGTAATCAATAAGTGAAATGTAAATTTTGTTTTTTAGTTTTCCAACTGTCGAAACATTATCACATGCACTAATTAAATAGAGTGTGTATCTATGGCATCGTCCCTTCGAGTCTTTGTTGTTCTTACTGTTTAACGTCCGCTTCCACCGAAGGTGATATCGCAGACAAGTTGTCTTATTTTTCATTGTTATTATCTTAGTGCATGCGCATGCGGTCTTTCTTGTGGAAGAAAACCGGAGTACCCGGAGTAAGCCCACGAGGTTGAGCAGGCGCCCCTATCTCCACATACGCTCACACCACGGCCCAAAACTACAAGCGCAAGCCAAAGATGACCGCCAGCTAGAAGTCGAAGCGCGGCACCCTAGACCACGCCACACCCTTTCGGGTCAATCTGAAACTGGTTTTATAACTGATGAACGACTACAAACGCTTCTGAAGATTCAAGTTTCCATTCCGTAGATTAAGCTACATGTGGTCTGTTTACATAATCTGTTTCTTTCTTCACTTTTACTGTCACCCGTGGCACTAAATATCATCTAGAATCTCAACACTGGATTAAACAACTGATCTTAAGGTTTCAAACTGTGAAAATCCATTAACAAATTAATACCTTCAATTCTCATTCAATGGCCGTGTCATTTTTTATAATCATCTCTATAACAGACTAGAATTACGATCGTACTATGTACCAGAAACTGTCCATGCTGGTGGATGAAATTCAAAAATCTCTATTCACCAAATCGATGCACAATTGTTCAAAGAAGACGCGTGCCATTTTTCATGTCGATCGGACTTGAATTGACGGAGCCTTAGGCTTTATCGAAGAGCTTCACCCCAAGAAGAACAAGAAGAAGAACAAGATGGGTATTCGTTAGAGACCAATTCCTGGTCCACAAATACCCCACAGAGACAGCATATCATTATTAAAGATACATTAGGTAAGATTAGATAAAGAGCTGGCAGTTTTCAC
This sequence comes from Patella vulgata, assembly GCF_932274485.2. Lineage (NCBI taxonomy): Eukaryota > Metazoa > Mollusca > Gastropoda > Patellidae > Patella > Patella vulgata. The sequence goes on along the minus strand of NC_065881.2, from coordinate 87,787,490 downwards.
TATAATAGTTAAAAACTGTTTTTAATCAAATCAAACTAATGCAACTGTAATTAGATTTTCTAGAAGAAGAGTTAATAATTAAATAATATAGTAATTAAAGGTGCGTTATGGGAGATTAGATACAGAGCTAGTAGTTCTCACTATAGTATTTAAAAACTACATAACGTAAATTGAATATACTGAAAATGTCAGTTAAATTAATCCACTCTGAACCGAGATAGTACCTTTTGAATTTTAAGCCTATCCGCGATCATCATTACTAAAGTCGGTACGATAAAAGCATAGTCTCAGTTATCCATTTTTTGTGATTTAATCACCAATGAGTGTTGAGCAGCAGATCGGATTCAAATCCAATGAAAATCTAACACATAAGATGACATCAAGATTTGCTTATCGTCTTGTTATGTTAATGAATGTCTAATTAATAATTTATATTCAATTTTCAGGCCTAAAGAAAGACCTGCAATAGGCAGATTTAGCTCTTGCATAATGTATGTTTAACTGTGACTAATGTATGTTTTACTGTGACTAATGCATGTTTAACTGTGATATAATGTATGTTTTACTGTGACTAATGCATGTTTAAGTGGCATTTAGCGATTGACTACGCTGTGGTTTATACACATTACGACGTTTGGACAATTACTGATAATGATAAGAGAATACTTGTCGAAACGTTGTGCTATAAGTGTATACACCGGGTGATAATGATAAGAGAATACTTGTCGAAACACCGTGCTATATTTGTATAAACCAGTGATTGTTTTCCACGTAAATTATGTTGGTATATCCACATTTTAAATAAAGATAGATACATTGATTGACTTACCTGTTTCAGTACTGAATTACGATCCTCAAACACAACTCTGGCAATTTTCCTAAAACAGTACTTAAAATCTCCGAAGCTGAATAATCGTCAAAGAATAATCGAAACCGTCTTGAAGCTCTCCTAAAACTTCTATTTAAATTCCTTGAAGACTGTTTTAGTATATCTAATGACTAACAATGCAGCAGTTTAAATAAAGTCAACGATTGTAGGATCTCCAGCGTCTTTAACAACAGCGTCTTTAAATGTCCACAAAGCGTACACCATTCAATCCGAGCAAATATTTTAATTAAAATTGTGATATTTCATAAATAAATGTTTGAAGTCTAATCAAACGAAATCAAACTATGAATAAAATGTTTCTCTTTCACCACATGTTAACATCTAACAGTCCTGGTAAAGGAATCGGTTCAGGTACCGGAATACAAACTATGATTAAAGTATTGTAAAATCCCAATGTAAACCTTAAAATAACCCCGAAAAGAGTTCTGTAAAGGTCCTGATGCAAGATTCTTTAAAGTTTTGGAATAATAAATTCCATACAGTGTCCAAAGATAATCTGTCGGTAGCAGAGAATAAAGTTCTGAATAAGTTTTATAAGTTCCTTGCTAGCCAGAAGCAAATATCAAACCTCTTCTGGAACTAACCACCTAGCTAAAATGGATCGATCCAACTCGCCAGTGATGTTCACAGTGAGTTTAAAGGAACAATATATATATTTCGCCTTAACTTGAACTATGATTTGCTGGCAGTGTCTCCGTGTTATTAGTTGGTAAATACCGAGACCATGGTGGGGGTGGATGGCTGAATGGTTAGCGTGCGCGCGCTGTATCATAAAATCTGTCATTGAGTCGACTGGCGTGGTTTCGATTCCCCGGTTGTACGTGACAAGGAGTAGGGTCGCCTGTCCAGCCTCGTGGGTTTTCTCCGGGTCCTCCGGTTTCCTCCCACTACTAAAGACCCCCTACACGCAAGCGAATTATTGAAATAAAATTGAACCATTTGTTAGTCCCGAAATGACCTAGTTTGTGTCGAGTGGACGTTAAACCCCATTCTCCCCCCCCCTCTCTCTCTCTCTCTCTCTCTCTCCCCCCTCTCTCTCTCTCTCACTCTCTTCATTTTGTTGGTTTCTGAAGATTAACAAATTCGATTTAAAGTCTTATTAAATGTGTATCTATGAGTCCGCCGTGTGAGTTAGGGCTTAATGATGGATGGAGCTTATGAGGCCTGATGGTGGTTGGGACTTGGGCTTAATGTGGCTTAGAATTGATATCGATAGGGCAGGGTGTGGGGTTAGGGCTTGGACTTGATGACGGGTTAGGGCTTGATGTTGGTTAGGACTTGGACTTGATGTGGGGTTGATGCTTGGGCTTAATGACTGCTTAGGGCTTGGTGTTGATTGGGGTTTGGGCCATACTAAACTTAGGCTGTCTGTCTACAGTTAGCTCCGCTTGAGAACAGACACTAAGATAGTTGACCGACATTTTGAGTCCTAAATCGATGAGAAATATGTGAAGTATTTATTCTGCTTCCACTTAATGGAACTGAATAGGTTTTTTTAGTCATTGTGTGTATGTCAGGTGTGAAGCGGGCAAGAACCGCATTAAAAAAACAATATACCAATTTTTGGATTTGGCGGCCAATCAGGACAGAAATTTATTCTCGAAGCATGAAGTTAATGGGTCTCCGTATGCAGAATGGGACGTGGGCTTGATGTGGGGTTAGGTCCAGGGCTTGATGTAGATTAGCGCTCGATGTGGGGGAATTAATGTGGATTATGGCTTGATGTGGGTAGGGGTTTGTTGTTGGTTAGGGCCTGTAGTGGGGTTAAGCCTTGGGCTTAATGTGGGGTTATGGTTTGGGCTTGATGTGGGTTGGGCCTGATGAGGGTAAGCCTCGAATTAAAAAATGTGTTGCTAAAACGTAGGTTTGGTACTAATTAAATTTGAAAAATGACGGCCATTCGCCGAAACACGTTGAGGGGATAACAGCTATTACTGGTATTTTGTTAAAGTGTCATGAATTAAAAGCCTACACTTTAAAATCAGATCAATTCTTGTCACTTCCAACCATTCGGATAAGTATTTATAATTAGATCGTGTTATCTCCCGCCTTTCATCCCATTCTACAGTCGCCCACGCAACATCATTCCATAATTTTATAACTCTTCTGTTTTGTTTTGAATAAAGACATCAATATCTTCAACTTCTGCTTGATTTCAGATTATTAAAATATATTTTTTGTGATATCTTTCAAACTTTTGTTACCTTCAAATGAAACAGAACCCTTCTGTGTAATGTGTGAAAATGTTGGAAGGAAATCGCTATAAATGTTGCCTAGCTACAGATATTTTTGTCGTTGGTGACACTTCTCAGTTTAAAGCAGCCATTTCGTCTAATATAAAAACTAACTTCATCTGAAATACTCAATAAAACTTGAAGAGCTAACATTTATAGAAATGCAATGAAATGAAATGGGGTTTAACGTCCTACTATTCTGCTCCGACCGGGCAAGTGTGCCATACAGTGTGCTATGAGGGAAATTTTACCCGGACAGCGGCAGTATGAACTACTCTTACATCGAATTCCAACTGCCAAGGGATCTTTTACGTGCACGCCAATGTATACACTGGACATGGGTTTTTCGTCTCATCCGAACGACTAGACGGCTGTCCTTGTCAGACCCTCCGTCCTGCACCCCTGACAAGGGGAAACCACGTCGGAAAATCCCAATGAACTTTCTCGGCCAATGCAGGGATCGAACACGTGAACTCCAGGCTAGCGAGCCAGCGTCTTACCCACTTAGCCTCCCAGATTTATATACTAGTGGGATGTAAATAAAAACTGTTTTTAATTAAATAAAACTAATTAAATCATGCAACTGTAATTACTTTTTTCTAGAAGAAGAGTTAATAATTAAATAATATAGTAATTAAAGATACATTATGTGAAATTAGATAAAGAGCTGACAGTTCTCACTATAATATACTATTCAAAAAAAGTAGGGGATATTTGATTTTGGGGGCATAATACTAAAATATGCAAATGACTACGAAAAAAGTCACTATAGAACCTAACAGAAGAAACATTTCCAGTTACATGTGACGCCCAAACGCACCAATAGCTACCGCATGGAATGCAGGTGATGCTTGGGATCATCATGGGGTCCAACCCAAGATTTGCACGACTCTGACTTTGAATGTTACAGTCATTGTGGCATTGAATTCCAGGGTGGAAACATCTGTTTAATTGTTTTAGTGACCAGAAAACAAATTTTGATATGCGTCGGCTTACCCAAAATGAAAGGTTACGTGCCCTTGGCGTGCTACAGATCGGCACAACACAGGCGGTTGTGGCGCGGACTATGAATGTTTCTCAGTCTGTCATAAGCAGGCTATGGTCCAGATACCGTGATACACAATCTGTACAGGACAGACCACGCTCAGGTCGACCAAGGGCGACAACTCAAGCCCAGGATCGATTTATCCGTACCTTGGCCTTGAGAAATCGTGTCATCACAGCAAATCAGATCAGCGCTCGTCTTCAAACAGACACTGGTGTGAGAGTGAGTGGCCAGACGATTCGGAATCGACTGCATAGGGGTCACCTTCGCGCCCGACGTCCTCGCGTGATTCCTTGTTTGAGAGATCATCACATTCAGGCAAGACGTCGTTGGTGTAGGGATCGTCAACACTGGGATAATCGACGCTGGAGCAATGTGATGTTTTCAGATGAGTCAAGGTTCACTGTTGATTTTTTGGACAGACGTAGGAGGGTGTGGCGTCGTCGAAACGAGCGCTTCCAAGACGTTAACGTCATCAGACATGATCGATTTGGGGGTGGTTCTGTTATGGTGTGGGGAGGCATCACTGTTGCTGGAAGAACAGCTTTACATGTTGTTGCAGGGCGTGTTACAGGCCAGTACTACCGGGACAACATCTTGGCAGTCCATGTTGTGCCGTTCGCACGACGTCATGGCCGCCGTTTCATCTTCCAGGATGACAACGCAAGATGTCACAGGGCCAGGATCGTTACAGGTTACCTCCAACAACAGAACATCACCACATTATCTTGGCCAGCACTGAGTCCCGACCTCTCCCCATCGAGCATGTCTGGGACATGCTTGGACAGAGGTTACGTCAACGTCAACAACGTCCTGTCAATGTCCAAGAACTTGCTGCTGCGTTGCAACAGGAATGGGACAATCTGGACCAAAATGACCTTAGACGTCTCATTAGGAGTATGCCACGTCGGATCAATGTTTGTTTGGCAAACAGAGGAGGATTTACCCGTTACTGACTTGGTTGTGATGCTGTGGTAACTTTGCTGTTTGACCCCGGGTATCATTTTACCCTTATAATGGTCAGTCTGTGCCTTACTTAGTCTAACGATCATTTGGAATAAATCGATGAATGTGAACTTCATTTCATTTTGTCATTTGTTTCTTCGTCAGTTTCATTAGGTGACTTTAATAACACTTAAAAACCAAATATCCCCTACTTTTTTTGAATAGTATAGTTAAAAACTAGATAATGTAAAGGAGATATGCTGAACATTTCAGTCAAATTGCTGCACTTTGAACCGAGATATTAGCGATTGAATTTTATACCTAGCCTCGATCAACATTACTTAAGTCACAACAAAACACATACTTATGGAAAACAGCTACTAGTGTATTTAAGGCGACGTTTCGTAGAGTATTCTCTCAACGTTATCAAGCTAATAACGTTGATAACGTCGAGAGAATACTCTACGAAACGTCGCCTTAAATACACTAGTAGCTGTTTTCCATAAGTATGTGTTTTGTTGTTACTCTATCCAGTTACTAAATGCCATTTAAAGAACATTACTTAAGTCGGTACGATAAAAAAACAAAGTCTCGATTATCCATTTTGACGTTAAATCATCCATCACAAAATGTATCCAAATGCAGTAAATGTCACAGACTAGCGATCGCATCGAGAGTTGTTTATTTTTTAGATAAGTTAATTAATGTCTAATTAATAATTTAGATAACATCTGCAATATTCAGATTTAGCCCTTGCATAATGTATCTTTAATGCATTTATTGTGCACCTGGAATAAAATGGGGGATTAACGTCCTATCTTTCTGTATCGACCGGGATAATGAAGATGGCCATACTCCATATAGTGGAATATGAGGGTAATTTTCACCGACTGAGGCGTTTCCAGTTACTTTTTTTTTTTACCGAATTTCAACTTATACGCGCCAACCAACGTGTACGCTGGAACTCGGTTTACACTTACATGCGATGTGCTGCTCGTCGGAGCCATTACATTTATTTATAATACAGATGTGACGTCATCCTAACGCACTTATGAAATGAAATGAAATGGGGTTTAACGTCCTACTGTTCTGCTCCTATACTGAGCTAATGAAGACGGGCATACGCCATACAGTGTGCTATGAGGGAAATTTTGCCCGGGCAGCGGCGCTACGGCCTACTCTTATATCGAATTCCATCTGCCAAGGGATCTTTTACGTGCACGCCAATATGTACACGGGACCTCGGTTTTTCGTCCCATCCGAACGACTAGACAGCTGTCCTTGCCTAACGCACTTGTGCAATATCGACCATTAAACCATACATGCTGTTAGCAATACCAAAAGTAATGACTTCAATAAATAAAACACCGACAACTTGAGGAGACGAATAGGGGATGTATACTTGACTCAATCGCTGGTATATAAAGGATATTACTATTGTGGAAGCAGACGCAAACGTAAAAAAAAACAAGAGATACACGGGCGGAGGTGTGGGTCGGGTGGGGGGGGGGGGGTGTCGGTGAGAGGTGACGGGGGCTAAGAGTAAATCCTACTCTTCCATCCTTCATAAACACAGTTGATGTAGAAAACAGGACATGGAACATGATTGGCTGATCGACGCATGGTTTGATTACAATGATTGGCTGATCGACGCATGGTTTGATTACAATGATTGGCTGATCGAGACAAAGTTTGATTACAATGATTGGCTGATCGAGACAAAGTTTGATTACTCTGATTGGCTGATCGAGACAAAGTTTGATTACTCTGATTGGCTGATCGAGACAAAGTTTGATTACTCTGATTGGCTGATGTTTATTAATAATAAAATCAAATCAAACCATATGCGATCAGTAGATCTAGGCCTACTAATTTAATTTCAATTCCATTTCATTTTCCAATCACTCTGCGTCTGGCCTTATAGTCTCGGTCACCCAGAACCTCCTAGTCATTTTTAGAATATTTTTTTCTGGATGATAGAGACTAATGGCCTGATGGTGTAGCTACTACGACTACAGACGGACTGCGCAATAAGAGTGTACGAACTTTAATAAACCGTTTTTAACACGGTGCTCTGTTCTGTGTCAATAAAAAAAAAAGCCAGACAGATTTGACGTGAAATTATAGACTCGTAGATGTTGAAAATAGATCTTATATTATTATCTTGGATAACATAATATATAAAAAATATTAATCTTAGTTTTAATGTTTGTCTATAGAAGTATATATCATTTGATTCCCTGTTTATCTTCTGTACACACCCAATAAATAATTAGGTTTATGTCAGGTTTCGAGGGATTTCTTTTAGTCATATTTCATTCTCTGCATTTCTATACTTAATATAAATCGTTACCATAGAAATGGAAGTGACGTGCTTAAAAATAAAAGTGGTCCGTTATTATTATTTATTTATTTCACCCTTCTGCTTGTTGGAGAGAGAAAGAGAGAAATGGGGTTTAAAGTCCACTCGACACAAACTAGGTTATCGGGAATAACATATGGTTCAATTTTATTTCAATAATTTTCGCTTGCGCTTAGGGGTCTTTAGCAGTCGGGGGAAACGAAGACCCGGACAACCCCCCCCCCCCTCTCTCTCTCTCTCTCTCTTACGATCAGTTTAAAAGTGTAGGAAAATGAATGGGAGTTTAGCGTCTCCTTTTTGTCAATTTGCGCTCAGCGCATGGTTACGTTTGCAATGCTATGGTTGAGGTAGAATTGTGTCCGGGCAGTGGCAGCTTGTTGACTTGTTAATGTATTACACCAGTGAAGGATTGGTCTACGTGTGGGCTACGGGTTTCTCAACAGAACAACTGGACATCTCTTTTCTTGTTGGGTAAGCGGACACTGACCATGTGGATCGAACCTGTTTACGCTCGAATTCCTGCTCAAGTCTGGAGTCTAATGGCTAGTTACTTCCTGTGGTTAAGTATGAAAAATTCCGAAATCTTTGGCCAAGGAAATATAGATACTTCTTGAAATACGCGTGAGTAGCTTCTAAAACGCGATCCCGAGTCTAAAAGAAATTAGCCTCATTCCTAGTGTTTTACGTCCACATCCACCATGGGTGATATCTTAGACAAAGCAATTAACCAGTGTGAATCCTTATTAGTATAGTAGTAATTAGAGCTAGAGGACTTTGGACTAGAGCTACTAACTGAAACAGACGAATGCCCTAGATGGTCAATTGAAACCCTTCAGATAATAAGAGTCATTTAATCAAGAGGAAATCATATTTGTATAATTATATCATATAGTTCTAGACAATGACACACTGACCTACAAATTACTACTTTTATTTAGTCTATATAACCTGGTTCAATTAATATTGTACCTGATCTTCGGAAAGTACATCGGGAATTCTCGTAAAAGATACCTTGACAGTTGAAATTCGGTTTAAGAATAGACCGTAGAGCTGCTGTTCGGGCACGATTTAATTCATAGTACAGTAGAACAGTAGGACGTTAAATCCCATGTCATTGGGAGGGAATACACTCAGTGTGTGTGTGTGAGAGAGAGAGAGAGGGGGAGAGAGAGAGAAAAGAGAGAGAGAGCGGGGGAGGTTAGCGTCCACTCGACACGAAATAGGTCAATTAGGGACTAACACTTGTTCAATTTTATTTAAATAAATCGTTTACGCGTAGGGGTCTTTAGTAGTGTGAGGAAACCGGAGGACCCGATGATCCTACTCCGGGTCACGTACAACCGGGAAATCAAAACCACGCCAGTTGACTCAATGACACACCGTATGATACAGCGCCCACGTGCCAACAAATCAGGCCATCCACCCTCCCGAAGCCAGTGTGAAGATTCAACGTGTTGTTAGCTAATTGAACTTTAAGGTGATCGAGTTTTCACTTGATTAAATATATAATAGACTCGTTCATCAACACCACCAATTTGATCTGCCAATCACCGTTGGTAAAATAATTAGAAACGTTCCGAGATCCAACTTGAAATGTAAAGAAATGAAATGAAAGGAAATGGGGTTTAACGTCCTACTGTTCTGCTCCTAACCTGGGCTAATGAAGACGGGCATACGCCATACAGTGTGCTATGAGGGAAATTTTGCCCGGACAGCGGCACTACGGCCTACTCTTATATCGAATTCCAACTGCCAAGGGATCTTTTACGTGCACGCCAATGTGTACACGGGACCTCGGTTTTTCGTCCCATCCGAACGACTAGACAGCTTTCCTTGTCAGCCCCTCCGTCCTGCATCACTGACAAGGGAGAACCACGCCGGAAAATCTGGATGAACTTTCTCGGCCAATGCAGGGATCGAACACCCGACCTCCAGGCTAGCAAGCTAGCGTCTTACCCACTTAGCCACGTGATCCCCTGAAATGTAAAGAAAGCAGCCAGGCGTTCATTTGCTCGTTTCCTTAACGTAGAATTATCCAACTTGACTATATCTCGTCTGGAAAAATGAAAGATGACAGAAAGTATATCAATGGTTATTTTATAGGCAGTATTGTCTCATCGTGCTTCATTGATGATTTGACTGATCGTCACTCCATTTTTTATATAAATGAAGAGGGAGAGAGAGAGAGAGAGAGAGATGGGGTGGGGGTGGGGGAGGGGCTTATCGACCACAGAACGCAAACTAGGTCATTACGGGACTAACGTATGCGAGCACCGTACGGGGTTAAATTGCCAATAGCTTTCTCTTCTTGTCCCGTGGGCAGATCGTTTGTAATCGAAATCCGTCATTCATATCCGCAACTACGCTGGCCTCCGAGTTTTGTTTTAAAGATCGGAATCCGTCATTCATATCCGCACCTACACTGGCCTCTGAGTGTTGTTTTAGAGATCGAAATCCACCGTTTATATCCGCAACTTGACTGGCCTCCGAGTGTTGTTTTAGAGATCGGAATCCACCGTTTATATCCGCAGAGAGAGAGAGAGAGAGAGAGAGAAATGGGGTTTAACGTCCACTCGACACAAACTAGGCCATTTCGGGACTAACATATGGTTTAATTTTATTTCAATAATTCGCTTGCGCGTAGGGGTTTTTAGCAGTGGGAGGAAATCGGAGGACCCGGAGAAAACCCACGAGGTTGGACAGGCGACCCTACTCCTTGTCACGTACAACCGGGGATTCGAAACCACGCCAGTCGACTCAATGACAAACTTTATGATACAGTGCGCGCACGCTAACTATTCAGCCATCCAACCCCCCGTTTATATCCGCAACTTGACGTGACACAGAGTGTTGTTTTAGACTGGACACCGAGTGTTGTTTTAGAGATCGGATTCCATCGTATATATCCGTAACTAGACTGGACACCGGGGGACGTTCTAGACGTTAATATCCCCAACTTGACTGGACACCGGGGGAATGTTTTAGAGATCGGAATCCGTCGTGTTTATATCCTCAACTTGACTGGACACCGGGGGGGGGGGAATGTTTTAGAGATCGGAATCCATCGTTTATATCCCCAACTTGACTGGACACCGGGGGGATGTTTTAGAGATCGGAATCCATCGTTTATATCCCCAACTTGACTGGACACCGGGGGGGGGGGGGGGAATGTTTTAGAGATTCGAATCCGTCGTTTATATCCCCAACTTGACTGGACACCGGGGGGGGGGATGTTTTAGAGATTGGAATCCGTCGTTAATATCCTCAACTTGACTGGACACCGGGGGGATGTTTTAGAGATCGGAATCCATCGTTTATATCCCCAACTTGACTGGACACCGGGGGGGGATGTTTTAGAGATCGGAATCCGTCGTTTATATCCCCAACTTGACTGGACACCGGGGGGGGGGGTGTTTTAGAGATTGGAATCCGTCGTTTATATCCCCAACTTGACTGGACACCGGGGGGAATGTTTTAGAGATCGGAATCCATCGTTTATATCCCCAACTTGACTGGACACCGGGGGGGGGGGGGGTGTTTTAGAGATTGGAATCCGTCGTTTATATCCCCAACTTGACTGGACACCGGGGGGAATGTTTTAGAGATCGGAATCCGTCGTTTATATCCCCAACTTGACTGGACACCGGGGGGGGGGGGGTGTTTTAGAGATTGGAATCCGTCGTGTTTATATCCCCAACTTGACTGGACACCGGGGGGGGGGGGGATGTTTTAGAGATCGGAATCCATCGTTTATATCCCCAACTTGACTGGACACTGGGGGGGGGATGTTTTAGAGATCGGAATCCATCGTTTATATCCCCAACTTGACTGGACACCGGGGGGATGTTTTAGAGATCGGAATCCATCGTTTATATCCCCAACTTGACTGGACACCGGGGGGATGTTTTAGAGATCGGAATCCGTCGTTTATATCCCCAACTTGACTGGAAAACGGAGGAATGTTCTAGACGGAATCCATCGTTTATATCCCCAACTTGACGGGAATCAGTTCATGACCGCCACTTGAGGAATCTCGCTAGAAACCACATGTTAAAAACACGTTTCATACCAATTGTTTTATTGGGCTTTGTAATATACAAACAATGAAATAATTAATTATCCCTTGAAAATATTTAATATAGGAAAACACCAAGATCCCGCGAAATAGAGTGACTCTCCATTAACGCTTATCTTATCTATACAACTGGACTAACCTTTCCTCATTTTCGTCTTTATTAGCGCAGTCGGTGCCGAACAGTAGGACGTTAAACCCATTTACTGTTTTATTCAATATTGTATATATATACAGTCTGTAATATCAACATAGTGTGGTATATACAGTCTATATTTATCAACATAGTGTGGTATATATTTACCAATGACTTCACCATTATTTACTTGTCTCCTGCAGATCCCCTAACTGGTGAGTTGAGTAGCTTCTTTAAAAATAATCAGAGAATTAATATTGTTTTATTACTTGTGTATTGCCAAATGTGATTCATCAATTATGTTTTTTTTTTTTTAATTTTCTTGGAAGGAAAAATGATCATTATTGCGATAGCATCTAAGCCAACTGAAAATCAGGGAGGGTTTTTTTGTTATTTTTTTTACTAAAATCGTTGGCCAGGGACGAGGATGCATTTGTCATTATAAATGTGGTTTAAAATGTCTTACGTGTGTGCATCGACCGGCCATTGCAGACGGGTTGACGCAAGTTGTGTACGGTGAGGCATCGACCCGCCATTACAGTTGGGTTGACTCTAGTTGTGTACGGTGACCATCGACCGGCCATTACAGACGGGTTGACGCCAGTTGTGTACGGTGACCATCGACCGGCCATTACAGACGGGTTGACGCCAGTTGTGTACGGTGACCATCGACCGACCATTACAGACGGGTTGACGCCAGTTGTGTACGATGAGGCAAATCGAAACTCAACTGTCAAGGGTTATTTTACGTGTCCACCAACGTTTACACTGGGACATTGATTGTTCTTCCCATTCGATTAGACGCTGTCCCTTGATCAGGTCCTGCATCACTCGTATGTTTCTTCCCAATCGATTAGACGCTGTCCCTTGATCAGGTCCTGCATCACTCGTATGTTTCTTCCCATCCGATTAGACGCTGTTCCTTGATCAGACTCTCTCCGTCCTGCATCACTCGGATGTTTCTTGCCCATTTCATCTTTACAAAATCGACATTTATACCCTTATGGTAGTCATACAAATCTATTTTCTATTATAGCTGTTACAAGTAAACAAACTTGACACCATATTTGTCGGGATATTTCTCGATTTAAGTCTTGATTTCGCGGAGCCGTGCTAGCTCGATAAATATTGAGCGTATTCGCTACCCGGAGTTTCAGAGTTCCGACCTTATTTTGTTTTGTCAGTAGTACAGGGCGAGGAGCCCTGAAGAGAGAGAGAGAGAGAGAGAGAGAGAGAGAGAGGGTAACCTTCACTCGACACAAACTAGGTCATTTCGGGACTAACACGTGATTCAATTTTATTTCAATAATTCGCTTGCGCGTAGGGGTCTTTAGCAATGGGAGGAAACCGGAGGACCCGGAGAAAACCCACGAGGTTGGACAGGCGACCCTAGCCTGGCAAGGAAAAGCATGTGTTGTTCGGGTGTGTGGTTGTTGACGTGCATGTAGGATAGACCGTAGCGTCGCTGTTAACTTTCCTAGGTGCTTATCTGTCCCTGACAAAAAATGGCGGCTGTCAATAATTTTAAAATTGAAATTAAAAGGGGTTTACCCGAGATATCATGTTATTAGCAACAAATAGATTTTTCGGCTGTAATTTAAATACATATGATCCAATGAACAGGCTCTCCACTCGATGACTTTTGATGAAGTTAATCGGCTCGGTAAACGCCGACAAAAAGTCTTTAGAATAGATTAATTGATACCGCTTGACTTTGACCTCTTGGGTTAAAAAAATATGTGTCCAAGAGAATGGTTATGTATTTAGGCGAGAACGAATGTATTTTGATGAAGTAAATCGGTTCGTTAGACGCCGACAAAAAGTCTTCAGACTAGATTAATTGATAGTGTTTGACCTTGACCTCGTGGCTGAACCCTAGTAAACAAACAATACTTTGTGAACATAGCCCGCGAATTTACCGTTGACCGAAGTTTCGACCCATGAGTTTAAAACTCACCAATTGTCAATGGTGAATGAACTTATTGGTTAGAGCTAAGGGGTAAGTTGGAACACTACCCAGAGCACGGGAAACATTTGCCGTTGGTCTAACTTTCTTCATGATATGACAGCAACCAATCACCTCACAGTTTGCGGTCCTTAAACTCTAGTACCACTGGGCTATCGAAACCGGAAAATCTCGAGACTTCATGAGCAACCACAACTCCCTAATTTCCAATCGTGGGAATGGGCATCAATGACCTGTCTAGAAAATGGAAATCCCCACCTTGATTCATTGTTGAGTGTAAGCCGTCAACGTCATCAGTCCGTAATAACGTCATCAGTCCGTAATAGCCTCTCTAGTCCGTAATTACGTCACCAGTCTGTAATAACGTCACCAGTCCGTAATAACGTCATCAGTCCGTAATAACGTCACCAGTCCGTAATAACGTCATCAGTCCATAATAAAGTCATCAGTCCTTAATAACATCATCAGTCCGTAATACAAAAAAAATATAATAACTTCATGAAAACGTAGAGAGAATTTGATGAATGGAATATGAATGAGCTTGCATAGTAACCTAGTGAAATCGCTTTCTCATTAATTCCCCCAGTAATTAATCATTTAGAGAACAGACACCTGGTCGACATTATGTCACCCCCTCACTGACTATCTAATATCATTGAGTATTTATTATGGAGACCCCAGCTGTTAATGGCAGTTAATTATCTTGCTGTGTGAACAAACGGTCAATTAGAGTCTGGTGTGTTATAATGAACCGGGAAGACATGATAACAGGATATCGTCATCAACAGCTGTACAAACAATTGTCTTAAAGTAAATTTATTTTTTCTGAGATTATTGGTTTTGATTTTGTCTATTTTTAATTTTCGTTGCCTCATTTTAAAGCATATTTTATAAATGAAATGAAATGGGGGGTAAGAGCCCTACTCTTCTGCACCGATCGACTATATGCCATGCAGCGAATTTATGCCGGACCGCGGCGCTATGGTCGACACTTATTGAGAATTACATCTGTCAGTGGTTCCTGTATGCGCTACACCATCCGTCCCGCGACACTGACAAGAGGGAATACCGAAGAACTTTCTCGGCAAATGATATATTTTTTCTGGTGATTTAAACTAATATTTCGTTTCGTTTTATTTCACCATTCCTGTCTCTGGTCAGATACTAGTAACTGTGCCTTATTTCACTGTCTCTGGTTAGATAGTTGGATAGTAGTAAAACTTTAGTTCTTTAATGTTACAATTTCATATTTTCTAAGAAAATCAAAACATAATTTTTTCTATGTCTTTTGCACAATAGGTTGTCAACTCACTATTATACGATCATAGGTTATCTTTCTCACACTTAACAATCTTCACACCGGAAATAATAACACAATTACCGCCCAATTACCTGCCTTGTTTTCCTATTTCCCACCATGGAATAGCTATCCTCAAACGTTTGAATTTGAAGTTGAAAATGATATTTTTGACAATTTCTCAACTGGGAATAGTGAATTATAGGATTAATAGGATTATTCTTTAACAAGGTAGGACTGTTTATAGATACCATCTATTTTAGGGCTTTATTTTAATACATTTTAAAAATATAACTTAAAAATATGAAATTGTAACTTTAACGTTCGCTTCTGCAAAACTGGTATCGCGGACAAACTATCGTGTCAGTCCAAAGACATTTCTTTTTACGATGTTTTCAGCCTATCTGAAACGATAAGGATCGTCATATATGGACCAGGAGCAGAACATTACGAAATCGCCGCCATTTTGGAATATTGTGACGTCAATTGATTCGCAATTTTCCAAGGAATAAGCATGTCAAGTTTCGTGTTGATCTTACTTGAATTGACAGAATCGAAAAGTCACTCAAGAAGAATAAAATCAAGGTGAATAGTACTTCCTGTTTCAAACATCGGATGCATTTCATGGCGTAGTACTATATTAGGGTGTGATTTGTGCTAAAGAACACATATGTATAATAGTAGCATGGTCTTGATTAATTATTCTCCTTTGTCAAAATATTCGCTATGATATGATATTATTTAATACGCAAAGTAAATTATTTAGAAAATATTGTGAGAATAACAGGAAAAGTGGTCTAAGTTCAAGGATAGATTCTATGTCTAAAAACACTTGATTGGAAAGTTACTATTCCATATTTGGCATGCGTGACCAATCACATGATTAATTACATCATAATTAGCCAATAGAATTAATGGCTGTGAATCCGAGAGTGTATAGGTAATAGAATGTGCGTTCTAGGTTAGACATCAGGCAGGTTCTAAGAGAGGAGGGGCCGTTGAGGTTCAAGGGACACCATACTGGTTTCAGAATGCCCCGTTATGTCGTAGGAGTGCCTTATATGATGTAGTGGGATCCGTCAGTAAACTCGTTCTACGAAATGGTGAGGTCGAAAGAGTAGAGAATGACTTTATTTTAATCTAAGCTTGTACCCAGCTTGATGTAAAAATGTAGAAACCGTGCTCGTGTTCCTGTCACCTTGTTTGTTAATTATACGATATATTGGGACTGATAATGACATTTAAAGATACAAAACGTGAGTCATAAGATGTGCATTACAAATACAACCAGAGACAAAACTAGATGATCAAGTTCTGTTCTACGATATGTAGTAAGAAACGACTGCATGTGACGAACGGTTTTTAGGGTATGTCCGCGTTCCACGTCTGACAGACAACCCATGGTACTATATATTGGCTGTCTAATCCAGCTAAAGAATATTGTTATGCCAGAAGGATACCCGCGTCAACCTTGGGTCAAATTTGCTCTGTCCCAAAGCCCGGGGGTTGTAGTTCATCGCTACCAGGCCTATGTTACTCCAACGATGAACAGACAGACAGACAGACAAACGACTGTCACAAATATTAGTAATAAATAATGTCATCACGGATTACATTACACTGTTTAAAGAATGTCTGTCTGGGCTGATATAACATAATTATACATTAGGTTAGTTTGTGTATTGAACTTGCTACTGCTTGACTGGTCAGATTTACAATAGAATAGTTATAGCTCCCTGGTGACTTCCCTAGTCTGTCAGAAGATCATCGTCTTTAGACTGAATCACATCATAAAGACAACTAGTTAATTGAAATGTTCGTAAAGGATTAATTAAATTTGATGGACGTCCACCAAGACCAAGAAACCGGCGACAATTTCCAGGTGATATACAATCACATGATGTCAATGGCGTCTATAACTGGCTGGTGATACGAGTGATATATATATACTGGTGACAGCTGACCAGACTCGTTTTCCTTTAAATTCGTATCTTTCTATATAAAGAAGTAGGTATACAACTGGCTAGGCTCGTTCTCCTACCACACACAGACGCTTGTAGATCTAACAGTCGTGATTGTGGAGATTTAGTTTTAGAGCTGTATCCGATAAAAGACGTCTAAGTGTAGATAATTTGAAGCGTTTAATGGGGAAACCTGGTTATAAAGATTTAATTTGTCTCTTTGGTGTCCGGGAGTATATCATACGTCTGTAAGCAATGTGAACACGTTAACACATCACCGGTTGCTCGCTAATACAAGAACCCAAAGGGTAGCGGAACAATTACACATTCCCCAAAATGAGCAGACCCGACTTCAGTCGTTCCAACTCCCACCCCCTTCCTCAAACCCCACCCCAATGTATCACTCTCCCCACACCCCCTTCCTCAAACCCCACCCTTATGTATCACTCCTACACCCCCTTCCTCAAACCCCACCCCTATGCATCACTCTCTCCCCATCCCCTTCCTCAAACCCCACCTTATGCATCACTCTCCCCTCATCCCTTTCCTCAAACCCCCATCCCTATGTATCCCTATGGGGTTTTACTTTCCTGGACCGACTGGGCTAATGAAGACATACATACGTCATGCAGTGTGCTATGAGGGATATTTTGAGTTATAATACTACAGGTGTGATAATACAATTAGATACACGTATCCAGAGTAACCAGGTGTAACCAGCTAATGAAAACAGGTAAACTGTTCTACATCGACTGAGCTAATGAAAACAGGAGTATTGTTCCAAACCAACATTTATTGTAATAAATATATACATAGATAACAGTATACAATATTTACCACCCTCCCACCTTTATAAACTCTATTGTACACTGAAAAATAAATACATATATAAATACATAATTAACTAATCCAAACCAAACTGGGCTAATTTTTGTCAATTTATCTGATATTGAAGATGTATGACTTCTGTGCAAAGGTGCGGGGGGGGAGGCAGGGCAGAGGTGGGGGGCAGGGCAGATGTGGGGACAGAGGTGGGGGGGGCAGGGCTGAGGTGTGTGTGGGGGGGGGGGCAGATTCCTCTCTCTGTTCGCGCACGGCATATTTTCTTATCATATATTCATCGTAAAAATCTGGACTTCATCTGGAATTGGAGCCCTTAGCCCGCTTTTCAAATCCCTTAACTCGCCCCTGTATTATGGAGTAAGTCCTAATTATAGCATTATACCATGTTTTTCCTCCTATCCGAACAACTAAGTATAATCACAGACGCCGATCCAATGTACACATTGGGCGTGTATATAAAATAATCCCCGGCAGTTTCAATTAGAAGCACAGGCGGAAAAAACACTGCCAAGACAAAATTCTGCTACCCCCGTATTGCACACGTATACAAATAATCGCTACAGTTCGTCTCAGATAAACCGATGTATTGTAAACCATCTTCATTAGCCCAGCGTTTGTCCAACCTCGTGGGTTTTCTCCGGTTCATCCCACTGCTAAATGACCTACTTTGTTTCGAGTGAACGTTAAACCCCATTTCTCTCTCTCATGTGCCCAGTCGCAGCAGAACAGTAGAACGTTAAACCCCATTTCATATCCATTCTGACCATCTAGTATGTAATCAAACAGAATCTACAAGATAGACGTGTCGCTAGGTGTATCCAGGGACGCCCTGTAATTTGTTCTATTATATCACAAGATATGCGTTGCTAAGTTTATCCAGGGACGCCCTGTAGATTGTTCTATTACATCATAAGATAGGTGTGCTGTGTATCTAGTAGATTTTGGTATTACATCACAGGGTTAAATACGGTTCTTATTTCGACGGGTTAATTCCACTGGCATGCTTAGTGTCACGGGTTCGATTCCTATCCAATAATATTTATAGTAAAGACAGATACATAAGTAATAGATGATATATTTATATGAATTAAACCCCTAATTATCAAATATATAATTCAGTCTGGTACATTGACTGGACGTCATCAGGGATTTCACACTGCTGGTTACTTGGGTCATTTTCACATTAACTTATCCCTATTTATATTACCGTGGTTATGTAAGGTCGATCTTCTCTCGTGTTTTTCGTGTCCTGGACATTCGAGATCAATCTGTCAAACGGATCCTTTGAAGGGTGTAGATGACCATAGAGCGAGGAAGGAGAAATTCATCACGAGATTGGTCATTTCCAGACTAACTGAAATTTTATCTTTCAATAGATCACTTGTACGAGTGACTGAACAACGTATAACAGGTTGGTCGTGATGAAATCCATCTGGGAGGGGGGGGGGGTTGTTAAAGTACAGAAGCCATCATGGAGGAGAGGGGCTGTCAGGGTAGAGCAGCCATAATGGTGGAGGGAGGTGTCTGTCAGGGTAGCGAGCAGAGAGAGGGGGCGTCAGCGTAGCGTAGCCATCTGGAGGGGAGAGGGGCTGTCAGCGTAGAGAAGTCGCAATGGAAGAGAGAGAGAGAGAGGGGTTATCAGCGTAGTGAAGCCATAATGGATGAGAGGGGTACTATCGGAGTAGAGAAGCTACAATGGAGGAGAGAGGGGCTAACAGAGTAGCGAATCCATAATGGTGGTGGTGTTGACGTAGCCACAATCGGATCAAAAAACACATACTTGCTAAACATACCAACCAACCACACCCCAATAACCGCCCGTTTCCGACCTAGTCAATCCTTATTCCTTTACGTACAAGCGTGGAATCGAACACCCAACACTTGCATCCATGATCTGCTTCCGAACATTCTGAAATGCTTTTGTCCCTAGGACGTATATCCGTCAAATGATTTTAAGATCAGATCGTCCACTTGTCGGACAATACCTTATTCTTCACAGAAAAATCCACGATAAATTACACTCAACTTGATTATTCAACTTTTAATGTATGGAAGACCAAACAGCTCTTTTTTCAATGTTCTTAATTCTTAATCCATAGTCCTTAATTCTTATTTCTTCATTTGTTGTCGTATTTCGACATTTGTATACTAAAATCAATATTTGTTTTACAAATCAGACATTTGTCATAAAAGATTTGTGAATTGTATTTTTGGCTCCCCATCAAAACAGACTAACTCAACAGTTTATTATGGTCTAAATCATAGAGATTTAAGGGAATTAATTCAAACAATTGACTTCTTTAGAATACATATGGACTGGTAGGTTTGATTCAACCATAGCTCCTTTAAACAGTTTATTTATCAGGTTTACACTGTCCGTTTAAAAGAGGTTTATGCGGTCCGCTTAAAACAGGTTTAGATGGTCCGCTTAAAGCAGGTTTACACGGTATTTAAAAACAAACGCTAATTATATTGCACATTAAAGGGATAGTTTCCCATGGTTACCCCCTCCCCAAGTTAGTGACGGAAGCAGGGTATTAGGTTTGAAGTCCAACTCCGAGATCGGAGTGTCGTATAATTATCAAATTTCATCATCAACAACATCGTCACACAAACAGTTCAAATTTCATCATCAACAACATCGCCATGGAAACAGTTCAAATTTTCACATTTCAT
The DNA here is from genome assembly GCF_932274485.2 of Patella vulgata. Taxonomy (NCBI): domain Eukaryota; kingdom Metazoa; phylum Mollusca; class Gastropoda; family Patellidae; genus Patella; species Patella vulgata. Next base: position 87,767,064 of record NC_065881.2, on the reverse strand, counting down.
AGAATCATACTAATAAATGTAATTTTTATACTGTTATTTAGTGTGGGTGGGGTGGGTGTTAGAGACTTCCCACCTGGATCCGCCATTGTTAGTCTGGCGATCTGTGGTATAATAAACAAGATTTGGATAAAACCAGTGCGTGGTGTATCCGTGATTCACTGTCATGGTAACAACTTTCAATAGTAAGTTCTTGGGGTTTTTAACAACTTCCAACAGAAAGTGGTTGTTTAAACAGTTTCTATCAATGAGTCATTGATTCCAAAGAACTTCCAACAGTAAGTCATTGATTTTAAACCACTTCCATCAGTAAGTCATTGATTTTAAAAGCTTCCATCAGTACGGTTAGACATTGCTTTAAAACAGGTCCCATCAGTAAGTCATTGACATTTTTAAAACTTGAACCTTTTGTGTTATTGTCTTCAGTTAACTTGTTCCTCATTTGTCATGATAACAACTTCAAACAATGAGTCATTCTTTTTAAAACTTTAACTTTTTAGTTGGTTTGTTTCTCATTTAAATATTTCTGCTCGGACACTGAACACGTCCATATAAAAACTGGCGCCATTGTAAGACACGATTAAAAACATGGCGCCAAGAAAGACAGAGTGAGCGATAAAATAGTTATACCATATGATTGTCATGGTAACGCATATCAAACAAAACAACCAGTTGAATATATTATATATTAACAATCGCCATCTGAAAAATACAAAATACTGTAATATATTTATTATTATTAGGCAGTGCCATTAAAATGGCCACCAGGTTCCATCAATTCCTAGAGAGTTTGGATAACCGTACGGTTAGCGCTGTATCATCAGGTATCATAAGGTCTGTCGTTGAGTCAAAAGTGTGGTTTCGATTCCCCGGTTGTATGTGACAAAGCGCAAGCTCCCACTGCTAAAGACCCGAATATATTCCACAAATATCAGAAAACCGTTTAAAAAAATGGTTTGCCAGTAAACTTGAGTGAATAATTTATCAATAAATTACAGTTAAATCACGTGATTACACTTATCTCACCTGGGTCCAAATATGTTGACAGATTTAAAAACTAATTTGGTGGTTTTAGCTGTGAGGTATCGATAACTAGTTAAATATTCATCAGACGGTTTCATTATACTTATAACAATTATATATAACATCTGAAAATATAACATTCTATAATTAGATACTATAACATTCTATAATTAGATACTATAACATTCTATAATTAGATACTATAACATTCTATAATTAGATAAATTAAGTCTACAATTATATATAACATCTGAAAATATAACATTCTATAATTAGATAAATTAAGTCTACAATTATATATAACATCTGAAAATATAACATTCTATAATTAGATAAACTAGGTCAAACTTTCTGTATGAAAGTACAGTCTTCACCTGGTTATAATGTTATTAATTATTAATGTCAGAAACAAGGTCATTTTGAGACTAACATGTAACATGTGCACAGGGATCGTTAGTAGTCACAGCCAACCAGACACAGGGATCGTTAGTAGTCACAGCCAACCAGACACACATGTTAGTCTAGAAATGACTAGGTCCCGGACTTTAAGTTAAGAATTTAGTCAATTTTCAATCACTGTTTATGAGAAATATCTTTGATCCAGAAACACTAAAATATGAACATACTTTCTGATTGATGTATTTGATACATTTAAAACAACAAAAGTTTTATAAAGGGCCATATTTGAGTGAGAATAAGACGAATAATTTATAAGCCTAGTCTGTTCCACAATCCTATTCTTATTGAATACAATATAGTTTTAAAAACAACAACAATTTTGAGTAAATTCTTAATCTAAGTCTGAGTATACTTTGTGCAATTGGGGTCAGGTTATGTGGAGTAGACGTTACCCCCCCCCCCCTCTCCTTCTCTCTCTCAATGGGTTTATAAAACTATAGAAATAACTTACGCTATGAAGAAGGGAACAGGCTACAGGAATGATTATAATCCACAACATTGACCATTCTAATATGACAGGTAGAAACTCACTGTACCAGTATATTGAACACTTCCGTGGATACCAACGTATTCTGAACAAATAAAAAAATAACCATCACAGAAAACTAGAAAATAAAACGGATGAATAAGATTGAGATACAAACAAATCCTGGTACAGGGTTCCGGGGATTTATTCTACGACCCTGTCAGGAATCCACGAGTTTATTCTACGACCCTGTCAGGAATCCACGAGTTTATTCTATGGCTCTGTCTGGAATCCAGGAGTTCGTTCTACGGCCCTGTCAAGAATCCACGAGTTTATTCTATAGCTCTGCCAGGAACCCATGAGTTCATTCTACGGCCCTGTCAGGAATTCGGGAGTTATTCTATGGCCGTGTCAATATCCCCGAGGTTCTATCAATAGTCCCGATGTTCCTCCTGCAAACCTTGTCGGGACTCCAGCGTTCATTTTACGGACATTTCAGTAAACTGGGAGTCCTATAAATTGTCCCTTGTCAGACCCGTTATCCTGCACCACTGACAAGGGGGAACCTTGAACTTTCTAGGTCAACAAAGGGATCAAACACGAGACCTTAAGGTTAGGAAAACGTGATACTAAGTGTTATTGACATGAAAGAGAAGTGATACTGAGCGTTATAAACACGAAAGAGAAGTGATACTGGATGTTACTTACACAAAAGAGAGTAGAGCTGGTAATAGATGGATATAAACCGAGGTAGTTTTATCGATACAGTGTAAAACTAAAGAATTCCTGAATAACACCATCGCCCACACCATGGGTCCATTAGCGAACGCAAACACTACCATAAATAGTTCAGCTTGATGTGGTGCCATCCTGAAACAGACAATAAATAATTCAGTTTGATATGGTGCCATCCTGAAACAGATAATAAACAGTTCAGCTTGATGTGGTGCCGTCCTGAAACAGACAATAAACAGTTCAGCTTGATGTGGTGCCATCCCGAAACAGACAATAAATAGCTATATTATGTTAAATAACAAAATTTCATTCAACCAGCGGTTGCCAGTCAAGATACGCCCACATTTTGCAAGAGATGGAAAGAGAACAAGTAAAAGATCCCTTGGCAGTTGGAAATCGTAGTACGAGTAAGACGTAACACCACTGTCCGGACAAAATTTCCCTCATAGCAGACTGGTGTACGTCCATCTTCATTGACCCAGTCGGTGAAGAACAGTAGGACGTTAAACCCCATTTCATTTCATGTATTACAATTTCATAAACAGAAATAATAAGAGAAGTTTCTATAAAAACCTTTTCCCTGTACTCACCATATAAAGGAATACCACATTATGTTTCCATAGTAACAGAAATCTATCAAAAAATATTGCCATTTATAACCCCTGAAAATAAACATATAGATATAAAACTCAAATATTGCCATTTATAACCCCGGAAAATAAACATATACATATAAAAGGGGATAAATCTATTTCTCTGGAACCTTATAATGGGGTTTAACGTCCCACTGTACAGTGTGCTATGAAGGAAATTGTCAAGGATTCATTTACGTGCACGCCAATGTGTACACGGGACCTCGGTTTTTCATCCCATTCGAACGACTATTAAGTTATAGACTACATGAGCTGTCATTTCATTTTTATTTATCAATATTATAAGGCAAGGGAAATAACTCTGGAATGATTCCTGAAAACACAAACAAGATGTCGCCTTTATCTGACGAAGCTCAGACATAATCTGCTTATTGTACAGTCTAGAATGACCAGGTTAAAAAATATCTACAGTTTTATAGTTTAGAGATATTAATCATGACTCTTATGTGGGGTGGAAGAGTGTGTGGGCTAGTCGTTTAACGCGTGTACGTGAAACCATCAGGTCTGTCATTGAGTCAAATGGGGTGGGAGGGTGTGTGGTCTTGTCGTTTAACGCGTGTGTGTGAAACCATTAGGTCTGTCATTGACTCAAGTGGCGTGGTTTCGATTTCCACGCTTGTATGTGACAACGAGTAAGGTTGCCTGGCGGATCTCGCGGATTTTCTCCTGGTCCTCCTGTTCGTTCGTTGGTTCCTGTAGTTTTACGTCCACTTCCACCAAAGGTGATATCGTAGACAAGTGTTTCCTAAGAAACTTGCCAGAGGAAGCCACAAAAATAGGCTTGATCCAGCTTATTTTGTGTAAAACACGATATATTTCATCCATATGCTAAATACTCCTATAGAATAATAGAAATAAAATAAACCCGAAATTACCTGGTTTGTGCCGAATGGGGGTTAAACCAACGGGTGTAGTAATGGTATAATAATATATTAGAGGTGGTACGAAGTGTTCTAGACTTACCAATATATGATAATTCTGATGAGTAGTAGAATAGGTGTAGTAATGGTATAATAATATATTAGAGGTGGTACGAAGTGTTCTAGACTTACCAATATATGATAATTCTGATGAGTAGTAGAATAGGTGTAGTAATGGTATAATAATATGGTAATAACCATTGAACAGAGAAGAGACCGTGAACCAGTATAACTATAGTCGTTAGAGATATCACATACACCAATTTCTTTTGTATACGTTTCTTCTTTAATAACTAATAAAATATAACCTGTTATAGCAAGAACGTTCTTTAATAGCTAATAAAATATACAGTTTAATAATTCTTAAAATATAACCTGGTATAGCAAGAACGTTCTTTAATAACTAATACAATATACAGTTTAATAATTCTTAAAATATAACCTGTTATAGCAAGAACGTTCAGCTCTTTATCTAAATCTTACATAATTATTACATATTATTATTATTAGAGATAATTCAATTCAAAGTCTGAAAATATTAGGCCTTAAATGTTGTATAAATTATTAATTAGGCATTAATAAACTTATCCAGACCATAATCAACTCTAGATGGCATCGCTAGCGTGTGATATTTAGCGGATTGGAATACATATTTTTAAAATAATTAAACGTAAAAATGGATAATCGAGACTTTGTCTTTTATAGTACCGACTTTAGTAATGATGATCGAGACTAGTCTAAAATTCAAAAGCTAATATCTCGGTTCAGAGTGGAGCAATTTGACTGAAATTTTCAGCATATTCTATTTACGTTATCTATATTTTTCACTATTATAGCGAGAACAGCCAATTCTTTATCTAATCCTCCATAATGCCCTTTTAAGTGTTCATATATCAATGGGGTTTAACGTCCTACTGTTCTACTCCGACTGGGCTGATGAAGATGGGTATACGCCATACAGTGTGCTATGAGGAAAATTCTGCCTGGACAGCGGCGCTGCAGCCTACTCTTATATCGAATTCCAATTTCCAACGTGTATACGGGACTTCTGTTTTTTGTCCTATCCGAACAACTAGGCAAATGTCCTTGCCAGGTCCTCTGTCCTTCACCCGATCAACTTTCTCGGACAATACCGGGATCGAACCCGCGACCTCCAGACTAGTGAGCCAGCGTCTTACTCACTTAATCACCGTTTCTCCAACTCTGAAAGGGATTTTCCAAACCACTGTTAAAATTCAATAGGATTGTTCGTCTCTGAACATATATCAATGTTACCTGTAGAGCGAATAAAAAACAAATAGTTCACCTCTACAAATCGTCCAACTTCTGAATCCCGTTTCTTCCTGGGTTCCTCTTCTTCCTTTTTACACGAATCTCTTTCATCCTGGATTTTGATTTCCTTATAATCACCATTCGTATACACTTGGTCATTTCTATCAAATAATAACAATAGTCATACACTTGGTCACTTCTATCAAATAATAACAATAGTCATACACTTGGTCACTTCTATCAAATAATAACAATAGTCATACACTTGGTTATTTCTATCAAATAATAACAATAATGGGGAGATGAGCCGATAACAAAATTAAATGAAATGGGGTTTAGCGTCCTATATTTCTGCTTTATTGTAGCTAATGAAGACGGGCATAAAGTATGACATTCAGTGTGCTACGAGAGAAATTTTGACAGGTTAGCGACACTACGACCTACTCTTATATTGAATTACAAGTTCTTTTGCACTGCCACGGGTTCTTTTGCACAGCAATGACTTGACGCTGATCCTTGTCAGGCCCTCCATCCCGCACCATTGACAAGGGGAAAGAATGTCGAAAGATCGAACAGCGTCCAACCCACTGACCCACCGCGGTTTTCTTATCGATTACATTATGTATCGATCGTTAATTATATAATTGTGTTATCAGCGTTACATTGGTATTTATCCATAACTGGAAATGTTTACCAATATTTTGACCGAGATTCAATTTTAGATTATTTCTAAGAAGGCCGATTTTAATCTTCGGAGAGATTTTTGGACTTACTCCAGCCGCGGTATTTCAAACGAACGACACCAATCCGTTGCGTGCAATAGCGACAGATCTAAAACCTACGACCGAATGTCGTATTACGCCAGATGAAATATCGGTTACGCAAATATAATCTGATTTCTCAGCAGATCAGAGACCGTAAAGCTCAGATGAAAGAGTTGGGTATTGGTCCAAGTGCACCATAAACATTTCAAGACGCACGTGACGACAGAACTTGAGATTTAAATGATTTGAAAATAAAATGATTCAATAAATTTACAATTTACGATCCCTTGAAGACCAACATGCGGACACGACGTTAAACCCCATTTTATTCCAGTATTGGCCTACTTACAGAATATTGGAGACCGTTTTAACACCATTTGAATAACATGTTATCACCGTATCTGTTGTTTTAACATTGATGTTATTATTCTTCACACATCTGTTTCTGTCGGGATCTTTCGATTTATCCATTCCTGTATAATATACACAGTGATAATTGTCCAATCAAAGCTGAAAGTTAAACAACTGTACCTTATAATGCCAGACAAATTAATAAGAACCAACGGGTTTGAATCTTACAGAATGAAAATGAAATGGAATGGGGTTTAACGTCTTACTGTTCTGCTCTGAACTTGAGTTAATGAAGACGGGCATACGTCATACAGTGTGCTATGAGGGAAATTTTGCCCGTGCAGCGGTGATAATGCCTACTCTTATATCGAATTCCAATGTGTACACATGACCTCTATACAGGCCCTTTGTTCTACGTCACTGACAAAGGGGAAGATCCAGGTTAGCGAGCCAATGTCTAACTCAATGCGTCACCGCGCCTCTTCGGGTTATTCATGTAACATATTATATTTATGACTATTGGTATATTTTAATATAAACATATGGGCTGGTATATTTTAATATATAAACATGAATAGGCCTATGACTGATATATTAACGTGTAGGCAATCTACCGTATCTAGTTTTATTATACAACACTGTATATCTCATATAGGCTATCTGATCTTATTATTCAATCGACAACACCGTCTATAGACCTCATAGTAAACACAGCTATTATTGTCTTTTAACTAACCTATTATTACGTTGAAATGAAATATCATAGGTCTGAACCAACCGGGATAAGCCCTCCAGTCCAGTGTAATTTAAGGGACATTTTGTGCCCGTGCAGTGGTCTTTCAGCCATGTCGAATTCCAATTATCAAGCATCCTATGTATTTTACGTGGGATTTAGTTGTTCTGTCCTATACGAGTGACTAGGCGCTGTTCCTTTTCAGACCTTCCGTCATACACCATTGATAAGGGGAACCACGAAAAACCATGATCGAACCAGGTACCCCTCGGTTATTAATCCAGCGCCCTAATCACTGCACCACAATAATGGAAGTATCATCATAGTCCAAAAAGCAAATTTTATTATCTCAATTGTTGGGCGAAGAACGAAGGAGTGTCATTTAGAAAAAAACCCAAAACATTTAAGTGTGTATTTTTATATTTGGGTCAGTTTAATTAATGAACATTTCTGGGTCAGAAATCAATAATCCAGTTGTTTATGTGTAAACTTGAGTTTCTTTGTAATAAAACAAGTAAATTGGGTGAATTCTAAACTGTTTGATGATAATTAACACTAATTTTGTATTATCATACATAATGTAATAATTCAACGTCGTCTAACACGTTTAATTTAGACCATAAGGTCTGTCATTGAATCAAGTGGCATGGGTTCGATTCCAAGCTTTTAGACAAGGACTCAGGGGCGAAGGAGTAGGATCGCCTGCCTAACCTCGTGGGTTACTCCGGTTTCCGCTGCTCTAGACCGCTACACACAAGCGAAATACTGAAATTAAAGAGTACCGTACTGGTACAAGCCTGCGATCAGTGCGATCGAAAAGAAACTTGACTCAAATGACACTTACATAACTTCTGACCATAAAGCGCATGTACATATTACCTAATTCTATGTTTATTGTGTATTATAACAGTTCCTGTGTCGTCTTGACAACCAGGTAATTTACACCTGTATTATTATAAAACAGACAATATGTATGTAATCTTACCTGCAACCTAGCTTACCGTCTTGAGAACTGTGTATATATATATCACCTGTATGTAGTATAGAATATCAACCGTGACCACTAGTGATATACAAGTTAATACTATATATTGACCTATATATACCCAACTTGTAAACAAGTGTTACACTGGATCGATACACAGTGTGTCACATCACTTATTATCCTCCCTAATATCAGACTAGCCATTTTACTTATTATTCCCCTTAGCTATTTCACTTTTTATTCTCCCTAATGTCACACTAGCTATTTCACTTTTTATCCTCCATTTATCAGCCATTTCAGATATTATCCATCTTATTATCGCACTAAATAATATAAAAATATAAAAAATAAAAGTTTAGCAAATTTAAAACAACCACATGTCAGACTAGCCATTTCAATTATTATCGTTAAGGGCATTAAATAAATTGTGTATTATTATTATTATTATTATTATATAGCGTTCTGCTTTCGGATGTATTCAGAGATGCTTTACAATATTAAAAATATGATACGTACATAAATATAAATAAACTATCAAAAATAAAAATAGTTTAGCGAAATTGAAGCAATAACATGAGTAAATGAGACATTAATTTTAAGAGAAAACAAGGCGAGTAAATTGATTTTAGAACAATATTATACGATTAGCTTTCCGAAACAAATACTTTGTGCAGCCGAATAGGTAGAGTTTAAATTCACCCTGGCCCTGGCCCAGTTGCAAGCGACTCCCAATAACTGTGAGGGAGACAGAGGGAGAGTTAGTCATTTTGGGACTAACTCGGAGAAAACCCTAGATTTTGTCACGTACATGCAGGGAATCGAAGCATGCCACTTGACTGAATGACAGAGTTAGAGGACGTAAAACCCAATTACAATTTAATTTGCGTTTCATAATAATAATAATAATAATATCTTTATTTTTAAAGGTGAAAAATTAGGCTTAAAGCCTGTTTACAATTGTGCCCTTTATAACAAAGAAATGAAAAAGACAGTAACAGAACCAGACACTTAACAAATACTCACACACAAAACATTCAAATATATACTGATAAGCTAAATAGTTTAACTTCAAAACTAAAAGTAATATATAGGTAATATGTAGTAAGTAGTTGATATATTAAATATAGGCTACAGGTTAAGAAGAAGATATAACATGCCTAGTGATATTTTTCTTAAATAAATGAAGATTTTTAATATTTTTAAGTGAATATGGGAGAGAATTCCAAAGCGCTGTACCTCTATATTGTAAACTACATTTAAATATTTCATTATTAGGTCTACAGATAGAAAGTCTATTATTGAGAGATGAATATGGAGTGGTGTTATAATGAAAAGTATTATATAAATATGATGGACAAAGTTTATGGATGATTTTATAAACAAAAATATATTTGTTAATTAAAAGTCTTTGATAAATAGTTTAAAGATTTAAGGATGAAGATAAAAATTGATAATTAGATGAGAAGGAATGATCAGAGATAGGTCTATTGTAAATTAATTTAAAGGATAATTTTTGAAGTCTCTCAAGTTTAGATATAGATGTAATTGAACAAGAGTCCCAAATAGTGGAGCAATAATTAATATGAGATTGAATATGAGCAAAATAGAACAATTTAAGTACTTCAGTAGGAAGCAACTGCTTAGATAAATGATCAACATGGGGAGACCAAGTGAAATTTTCATCAAAAATGATGCCTAAAAGTTTAAATGTAGAGACATTTTCTAAAGGTGAATTATTTATGTGAATTTGAAATTTTGTTGAAAGTAATTTACGCCTTGAAGAAGGTGTAATACTCATTGTTTTAGTTTTGGTTTCATTAATTACCATGTCATTTGTGGAACACCAATTTTGAATAATAGAAGTTTCATTTTGCAGTGTGGTAATTAATGAAGTAACATCAGAAGATGAGGAATAGACAGTAGTATCATCAGCAAATAAATCATTATTAACATGTAAATGTAAAGGTAGATCATTAATAAATAAATTAAATAACAAAGGACCAAGGATTGAACCTTGGGGAACACCTTGAGTTATCATAGCAGGGGCAGAATAAGTTTGTCCAATACTGGTACATTGTTGTCTATTATATATATAGGAAGTTAACAATTTAATAAGAGTATAAGATAAATCATATAATTTCAGTTTTTGAAGTAGAAGATTATGATTAACTAAATCAAAGGCTTTGCGAAAATCAATAAATACCATACCTGTATAAAGTTTATTATTAATAGCATGATAAATGTTATCAGAAATTGGCCTATAATTACTTTGATCATTTTTAGCACCAGATTTATAGAATGGTAAAACTTTAGCATGTTTGAGAGAAGAAGGAAACATTTCTGGTGGATGACACGTGTGAGGTGCCCAAGTTTTAATTTCCAAAACAAAAAACAGAACTTCAAAGATTTGGCATACGGTAGGCTACATTTTGCTTTTAATTATATAAGCATGCAATGTCATTGGTTCATTGGATCTTCGGTCTTCGGCTGTTTCCATACCAATTAGGCCTACCATACCGTATTGATTATTCAAAAGTTCATATCTAGATTTTAATCTAACAAGACATTGTTTACACAGGCATTTACTGTTAAAATTTACCTACCATTTCAATTTCCCTTGTATCATGCCATTCTGACTAACTTATAATTTTTAAATAGTAGTGTCAGGTATCCGATTGACCGTTACACGCTAAGAGGTCAACGGCCTTCGTGTTTACATTTTATTGCATTCGGATAACACCGTATTTCTCCATGTGAACCAGGGATACTACTGTCCAATTTATATATCTTCAATGTCTACCAGTATTAGGAATTATTTTTACTGATAGACATAGATAAAGAGTCTATGTCTGATTACAGAATTATAAACAATTTTATATATATTAATTATTATTATCATTATTATCTCAAAATTATTCGTGTTGCCGATTGCACATCTTGTCCCGATGTTTCGAATGAATTTCTGGATTTAGCTGCGTGACTTTTCTAAATAAAGGTAAGTAACTCTAGCTATTTAAAATTAGTATGAATCGGACCAAACGTTATTTTTATAAAGTTATTCATTGTTAAATCAAATGATTCTTCTATGCATAAAGAGAAGAGCGCGCGCGTGTGTGTGTGTGTGTGTGTGGGGGGGAAGGGTCTGTATGCACATCAAATACAACCGAAATTAATTAGGGCATTTCGCAATGGGAATACACAGGCGATACGGCATCGCGGATGCTTCCATGTAGCCGCCTCGAGATATTACGTTACGTTGCCCTTCTTTTGTGATGCCCTTCTTTCGTGATGCTCTTCTATCGTGATACCCTTCTTTCGTGATGCTCTTCTTTCGTGATACCCTTCTTTCGCGATACCCTTCTTCCGTGATGTCCTTCTTTTGTGATACCCTTCTTTCGTGAAGTCCTTGTTTTGTGATACCCTTTTTTTGTGATGCTCTTCTTTCGTGATACCCTTCTTTTGTGATGTCCTTCTTTCGTGATGTCCTTCTTTTGTGATACCCTTCTTTCGTGATGTTCTTCTTTCGTTATAAACTTTTTTCGTGATGTTCTTCTTTCGTTATAAACTTCTTTCGCGATACCCTTCTTCCGTGATGTCCTTCTTTTGTGATACCCTTCTTTCGTGAAGTCCTTGTTTTGTGATACCCTTTTTTTGTGATGCTCTTCTTTCGTGATACCCTTCTTTCGTGATGTCCTTCTTTTGTGATACCCTTCTTTCGTGATGTTCTTCTTTCGTTATAAACTTCTTTCGTGATACCCTTTTTTCGTGATGCTCTTCTTTCGTGATGTCCTTCTTTCGTTATACCCTTCTTTCGTGATGTCCTTCTTTCGTTATACCCTTCTTTCGTAATACCCGTATTTATTATGATAATAAAAGGGATGACCCAGGAGTCATAACTAAAGATGTCAACCAACAGAAGATTTGGGAGTTCATTTTCAGTAAAATAGACTGTCGTTTTTCTTTGTAATAATTCTGATTAGTATGCCACGGCAGTTTAAATAAAAATATCAACCCACAGCAAAAGAAACACCTGGGATTGTTATTCAACCCATGAATCTTGAAAAACAACCCAGCTTGAATCGTGGAGTTATAATCATGAAGAACAACCCAGCTTGAATCGTAGAGTTAAAATCATGAAGAACAACCAAGCTTGAATCGTAGAGTTATAATCATAATAACTGATAGCAGCCCTTGTAATGATAATATGGAGGATGCATCAGCAGTCTAAAATAAACAACACCCAAAAGCGGAATAAAATCAATCCGCCAAAAGGGTCGGATTTATGTCGGGTGATGGGTCTACAGCCAGATACACCATGTAAAAGCGGACACCGAATTAAACACACATTGTGCAAGATCTAAATCTGCCAATTGCAGGTCTTTCTTAACGCCTGAAATGTTATCTAAATTATTAATTAGACATTAATTAACTTATCCAGACTATAATCAACTCTCCAGGTCATCGCTAGCCTGCGATATTTACTGAATTAGAACCCGATCTGCTGCTGCTGATTGAATCAAAAATTGGATAATCGAAACTATGTTGGGCTAGACCCAAAATTAAATCGCTAAATTCTCGGTTCGAAGTGGATCAATTTGACTGAAATTTTCAGCAAATTCCCTTTCCATTATCTAGTATTTAACTATTATAGTGAGAACTGTCAGTTCTTTATCTAATCTCCCATAAATTAATTCCACAATAATTTTTTACCATAAATATTTTATTTATATATTTTATATTATATTACAAAAGCGACATATAAATTGTATTTATGTCAGTGGTATTCACATAAAATCATCGTCTGTCTCAATTACACCTACCGATAAAAACACCCTGTCACATGACACAGTGGTTGTTGATTGATTGACAGGTTGTAGTCTGGATCAAATTACTGAGGAGGAGGAGGTGTCTTTATTCCGTCATCAATTACATGGTGACGTCATACATACCGACAGTGTGCTCTGTTTCCTGAATGGAGAACGTTAGATTTAGCGTTCTCCAAATACATGATTTGAAAACACTATTAATGTTAATTCTACTCCCTGTGGCCGACATTATAATGTTGTTACAATAACAGATTTAATATAATAATACAAATGTCTTCTAATAGAGACAAACAGAAATAAATTATTTAATAAAATGTCCAATAGGGAAATCCCCGTCTATTTGTGACTATGAGTTTAGCTTTGTAGATTAGATCATACTGGTCTTTTTTTATAATATGATTGTCTATTGTAAGCGTTGTAGACTAGATTATACTGCTCGTCATTATAATAACATAATAGCTAAGTGTAACGTTGAAGACAAGATTATAAGTTGTTAGGCTTAAAGATACCTTACCTCGAAATTAATTATGGGGAAGTTATTGCCCAAGAAAGTATGGAAATTTTGGTATACCCAGTCTTAGTAGAAAAATGTTGGATTTCATGACAACATTCACGGGGCACGCACAAGATAAACATGGGAGGGTATACCTAACAGGCAGCATGTAACATCCAGTAGATTTTGTAATTAAACGGCGGAAGAAGAAGTTGAGAGAGGACAATCCAGGAATTTAGTTTGGCTTCGATATTTATGGTAAATTGACAGCGATTAAAGGGTAAATACAGGCTGGTAATGGATTGCCCCTCAACCAAGTCACGTGATAAACATGGCTGATTCCTGTTGTCATGGAGTAGTTGTCTTAGCAAACTTTTGATAGAGAAATTAGTTTGAATATGTTTTTAGTCCAAGTATATTATCATATTACACAGTATGTACGAGGGGAAGCACCTTTAACAGTTATATATTATCATATTACACAGTTTGTGCGAAGGGAAGGATCTTTAACAGTTACAAAATAACCAATTGATATTAAATAAGGGGGAATACCCTCAACATACAGATAAACCGGTCTGACCAGTTTATGACTATAGGTATATTGTAATAAATTTATTATAGGTAATATATGCAATCTGGTATCTAAGGGCGTGGGATATCATTAAATATAGGTTCTATAAACATAGCAATCCAACCACACACCCCGAAACAAATGTTGTGGATTTCAACCCAGACTTGTATGTGACCAGTAATATGGTCTACCACTGCCAAACCTCGTGGGTTGTATCACCCCCCCCCCCCCGGTTTCCTCCCGCTTCCAAACCTCGTGGATTTTATTAGGGTCCCTCGGTTTCCTCCCACCGCCAAACCTCATGGGTTTTATCAGGGTCCCGGGTTTTCCCCCACCGCTAAAGACCCTTACGTGTAAGCGAATTATTGAAAGTGAAACATGTTATTCTCCCCTACATTTCTCCCCTTCATCCCCACCACAATCCAATGCCTATTTTTCCAATTTCAATATATTATTTCATTGTCTGTATATTGAGGGGGGGGGTGCACGTGTGTGCTGTATCATAAGGTCTGTCATTGAGTCAACTGGCCGGGTCCTCCAGTTTCCTCCCACTGCTAAAGACCCCTAAACACAAGCGAATTATTGAAATAAAATTGAACCATGTATGTGTTAGTCTCGAAATGACCTAGTTTGTGTTGAGTGGATGTTAAACCCATTCTATCTCTGTGTATATCGGACCCTGGTCTATTTGTCAGCACTATATGACTGGATAAAGCCGAATTCAAATTATTTCAGAAATCGTGGTTGTATGAATGCGTTGGGTTCAGAACTTAAATCCGTTAAAATACCCCGAAACATGTTAATTCTACTTATATTGTCAGCCATGATGTTGTTGTTACAGTAACAGATTTGATAAACACAACCTTCTTCTACTCTGATCGACAGCAGAAATGGCGAGGAAAAAAAACTGGCGAGACAAACAGGCAGGAAATATTTATTAAAATCTCCAAAAGGGAATTCACCGTCTATTTCTGATTATGACCTAAGCGTTGTAGACTAGGTTATACTGGTCTGAAATCCTGATAAATTCTTGGTAGCAGGTTTCAATGCGGGTACTGATGCGCATCCAGAAGGCAAGGGTGCTACCGAATACACCATACTGTGACGGTAGTGTGTCCATGTAGCCGCCGCGAAATCGGACCCCGTGTGAATTAATCCCGAGTCAGTTTGGACCCCTTGCGAATTTGGGACCCTAATTGGTTTATAACAAATTTCAACTCGCTATTCAGGTGACTTGTTCTTCGAGGCGTCGCTATCAGATGCTGGTTTCTGAAATGAGGTCGCAACCAACAAAAGGTTGAGAAACACTGATCTAACCTATTCTATCAAAGTGATGCTGTATCATCTAACCTATTTACTAACAAATCAGTTTGGTCAGGATTCTATTCATCACTGTACCAAATGATATTTGTATAATTAACAAAGGCTTTCAAACGACAGGAATCGAACGAATGTATAAAAATATGTAAAAACTAGTCAAATAGAGACTAAAATTATTTTTAAAAAAATCAACAGCACAATTGACAGTTTTGCTGTAGGAATAGCCATGTTAAAGTGTCTGTGTGATGGTATGGGTGGGTGCGTGTGTGTGTGTCTGGGTGTGTGGGTGTGTGTGTGTGGGGGGGGGGGGGGTTAGCTGAGACTTTCTTAGAGTATTTTTACCAAAGGTCTGTCATCAGAAAAACAAAATCCAGGTAATATAGGACTCGGTTGAACTGAAAATAAATCCTAGGGAAAACCTCTCTATAATTTGTGGTATACGTGAGATTTGCACGTGAACATTAAATAGATTGATTGTTCAACTAAACAAATATATTGAGACGCTTTATTGCGTAGTCACCAATAGATATACTATTATCAATAGAAATCTACACGTCAGAAATTAAAATATTCCTTTCATAATATTTTATATTAAAAACAGGTCACTGGCAACTTGCCAAATATAAAATCGTGGTGGTCGTGTGATTATATACTAAGCAGCAAAAGAAACGTCAGGTTGGTATGTTACTCTGAATAGACGCATTGCATAAAACTTGCCAAATGTTTTTATTGTATGTTGGTGACCACATCTCTAACTTTACCTGAGCAATAAGGCTCCACCCCAAACACAGAATTGAACCCAATAAAATGTTCTCAAAAACGCAATCTGACTTCTGAGATGGTAATGTGTTCTCCATGATTTTCATGTAACTCATGCTGCACGTGCTGTTCGCCGGGACCAGCCCTATAAAATGCACCCCTATACCTGGTTGAAACATTCACACTACAACGTCAGCAGCATGCCACGACTCACGACAGCCCCGAGGAACCAGGCGCTTGGAAGACTTCCAAGCGTTGCCAATCACTTCCAGGCCAATGTTCGGACCATCTACAGGCTTCAGCAACGCTTACGGGTCACCAACACCTCGGATGATCGCCCCAAAACTGGTAAACCATGGGTTACCACAAGGCGACAAGACCACCATGTTGTGCGACAGCACGTGCAGAATCCCTTCACACAGGCATCTGAGTACCGATACATTGCGCCGACGTCTCACCAGAAAGAACATCCATTGCCGTAGACCTTACCGTGAACCGATTCTCACCCGTCGCCATCGACGTGGACGTCTACAGTTTGCCCAACACCACCAGAACTGTTCTGTTCACAGATGAGAGTAGGAATTGCGTATCAACTGCAGATGGCAGGACTAGAATATGGTGTCGACGTGGCCAGCGTTATTCTGACCAATGTGTCATGGAACGAGACTCATGGGGAGGTCCAAACGTAATGGTGTGGGGTGGAATTGGCCTGAACCAGTGAGTGGGTCCTATGGTGGTCCATAGGGAGGAGGCGGCATCACAGCAGTGCGCTACATCGATCAAGCTCTCAGACCCCACGTCATACCACATTTCGCACGTCATCAAAACAACGTTTGCAGCATGACAACGCCCATGCCCTCACGCCAGAGTTACTCGGGACTTTCTACAGCAGAACGGTGTCAACGTTATGCACTGCCCAACCCTTAGTCCGGACTTAAACCCGATTGAACATCTTTGGGATGAAATTCAGGGGAGACTTAATAACATCGTACCGAGACCAAACACATCCGATGGATTGCGTCAGGCTTTTCTGAGAGTGTGGTTCCAGGTGCCAATGGCGTTCATTAATCGCCTGGTCCACTCCATGTACAGACGGTGCGCTGCTGATATTGACACTCGCGGTGGACACACCAGATACTGATGTATAGACTGTGTACAGACTCTAAACATTCTCGTAATGTCTAGGAATTGTAATGAATTAATCACAAATGTGTCAACATACTGTTTAAAAAAGTCAAAATGTAACAAGAACACGGTTGATATTTTCAACTGAACAACAACGTCTATAAAAACAATTTCGATTAATATTACTCGAAATTCGTACTTCGCCTGGAAATATGTCAATAATGACAACGACGTTGTATTAGACTAGTCAGAGTAAGACGTGAAACCCCATCTCATTTTAATCATAAAGACAGCGACCTGCTATTTGGTATTATTCTAAATTGCTTGAATTATCTCGCAAGATGTATTTCTAGCACAAGATGAAATATATATTCCAAGTGAAATGTGAAACCCCATTTTCGTGTAAACAATAAATGATTGCACTTTGGCAAGTCGAACGCCATTGTTGCTAAGGGGAGGGGGGGGGGATAGAAACTATCATTGACATAATTAGAAAGAGCAAATCAAAATTGTATTAACCCTGCCAACTTATCAAATGATATAAGATATTCTTGAAAGAGCATGTATACCCTGCATCGTGCACGATAAATTGGATAAATAAATATTCTCTAGAAATATTACTCGTTTAGTGGTTTTGTGGGTCGTGAAAATACAAGATTGACCTAGCTTTCTATAAATATAATATTTTCTTGAAAGAACCATACGGTAATCACGTGTTACGTGTTTTAGGTAACGGATCGCTTAGTTCACAATGTATAAATGTATAAAGACTAGTCATGTGTTGGGTGTAGTTACATGTATAAATTATCATAATGTCGTCTTTCTATAGCTGTATAGAAAGCAGAATTCATATCTATTTAAGTGGTATGTAGTCATGAATAGGACAGGATCAGGTGTCATTGACAAGCCGATTGTTTGGGTTGAATCATATCAATGATGAATAACAAGTCGTTAGATAAAATTATTTTTAAATATGGATTTTGAGGGAATAAAGTGTAAATTTTAAATGGCGAATCTTAATTTAATGTGTGAGTATATTGTATATGGCGATCTTTGCGCGCTCTGAGACCATTTTCCGTCGTCGTAGCAGCGAAGTAAGGACGCCATCCCGATCTGACGGGTATATGGCCCATTACGACCTGAAAACGTACGGCAAAGTGCAGCTAGGTCTCTAAGAACGATCTGTTGACGCAGTAGAAACTCTCGGGCCGAGAGGAGGTCGCCATGAGCTACCTTGACCGTGACTGTACTGCGTTAATACACTGTCATGGTTGGTTTCCACTACCTCTCCAAATCGTTCTCAGAGACGTTACTGCGTTTTACCGCATGATTTCATACATTTTAGGACGCAGTGTGATAGGGTTTTGAATAGACCGATGCCCTGGTCGCAGAAGGCTCTATTTTGGATGCACGGCGCACCTGTTCAATGAATGAGTTGTTAGCGTATTGCTGAATGCGTAGTGATAGCGCTGCGGTAGCGACTTGGGTGCACTGAGAGCACACATAGAGCAGTAGTAGGTGCATTGAAAGTGCACTAATGATCATACTGGGAACTGTATAGGATCACCGTGACAGCGTAGTAAATTTGTTAAGAACGTACTGTAAGCTAATTCGTGTCATGGATTTTCATAATTATTGGAGATGGCATTGCGCTTTGGTGAATAATTTCACAATCCGGAAACACAAAGCGCTGGCCGTTCGAGCTATTATAGTTGAAAAACATATAACGAAAAATGAATATATTGAACATTTCAGTCGAATTGCTTTATTCTGAGCTATGTTATGAGTGTGAGAAGATGTAGGTAAGATAGTCGAGATTCTCAAATGTCATAGCTACGATGATTATGAAAAGGGTTCGAGTATTTAACGTTAAATATTAAATTATTATATCTCGACCATCCCATGGCCTATAGTGTTGATTACGTGTTTGGCAATATTCCAAGCAAGAAAGGTGAGCAATAGCCAGATTTAGGTCTTGCATAATGCATCTTTGTGCCTTTTGGGAGTAGGGTCGCCTGTCCAACCTCGTGGGTTTTCTCCGGGTCCTCAGGTTTCCTCCCACTGCTAAAGACCCCTACGCGCAAGCGAATTATGTAAATAAAATTAAACCATATGTTAGTCCCGAAATGACCTAGTTTGTGTCGAGTGAACGTTAAACCCCATTTCTCTCTCTCTCTCTCTTGTGCCTTTTGAATTACTTTATTTGACACTTTGGTTGCCATAGTAACAATGGTCGTACAACGTACAAATGAAACGACGAACCACGAACTTGCTTATTCGATATTCACCAAATATGGAATTAGTAATATAATAAAGGCGCCTTTAAAGGGAATAAGCCGGGATTGTTTTTTATGAGCCTAATAATCATCTAGAATGGACGCATTTACATTACTCATTTACATTACTCATTTACATTACTCGTATTATCTGCTTCTTCTGGACTCCTCCAACTACTATATTGTCATTACTTGCTATACTGTTGCCGCTATTGACAACAAATGCTCGATGATAAGTAGGATCCGTTTCCTCTGTCCCAATTAAATCTGCCAATTGTTGGTATCCCATAATACTTATCTAGCAAATTAACTTCTGGAAATCTTGTTCCATTCTATTTCTTGTTTACACGATGATTGGTTGGCTGGTTTCTAGTCTATGTGGATCCACTGTGCCTAAATGGGCGAGACGCTGGCTCGCTAGCATTGGCCGAGAAAATTCATCCAGGACGGAGGACCTGAAAAGGCGGCTGTTTAGTCGTCCGAATGGATAGGAAAAAAAACGAGGCCCGTGTACAAATTAGATCGCACGTAAAAATTCTTTGCAGCTGGAACTCGATATAAGAGTAGGCCGTAGTGCCCCTGTCCGGGCATCCATCGTCATACCCATCGTCATTAGCCCAGTTCGGAGCAGAACAATAGAACGTTAAACTCCGTGTCATTTTATTTCATTTCTAGTCTATGGCGAGTATCCTAATCTCAAACTAGTATTCGAGTATTTTAATACAGGAGTTCTGCTATTGATTATGCGAATACAGGAGGTCTACAACAGAACATTCGAATACAGGAGGTCTACAATAGAACATTCGAATACAGGAGGTCTACAATAGAACATTCGAATACAGGAGGTCTGCGATCGAACATTCGAATACAGGAGGTCTGCGATCGAACATTCGAATACAGGAGGTCTGCGATCGAACATTCGAATACAGAAGGTCTGCGATCGAACATTCGAATACTCGGGTCGAGGCTCTTATGATTATTCTGCAATTATTTATTGTCGTGGTTGATGCTAGAGAATGGATGTGAGAAAATTAGTTGTTGTTCAGGCAGGGCGTGGTGGGGTTTGGGTAGAAACACATAATATGGATTTTTGTGACAATTAGAATCAATAACCCGACATATAACCCGACCCGAAATTTTCGAATATTGAGCAAAGGAAGGGAGGATGGGGGATATTTTTAAAACGTTTTCTTTTTCGGGCCACGAGGTCACAAAGCATCTAACTGACCTGCTTCCAAAGTCAAATATTTCTAGGGTCAGTCGGACCGAAATTCATATTGGGGCAACTGTGTACCGCGCCACATATCTTTTGTTAGCCTTGATCGTCTATTTTGTTAGCCTGTATCTCTCTCCTTTAGAACTACAACGTTGTGTTTTCTCAGCATACCGAAATCAAATACGTAACAGGAACAACAATAGTTTTGTCTATGTTTTTATGTCATAACAGTTAAACAATAGTCTATATAACAATATTTAAAATTAACAATTCTTTCGCTATATTATTACCATATTATATTATTATTAAAATATTATTACCATTACAAATTACTGATTCTCAATTTATAATCAAAAAAAAAAATACATATATATATATATATATATATATATATATATATATATATTAATTAGTAGGACCATCGTATTGTTGCAACTGTCAACGTAGGGAGTCAAAATGGTGTTACGGAAATTTTACTTTAAGGAACACACTTGCAAATTATAAAGGAGACGGCTTCTCTTTTCCGTCAGTAATTACACGCCAGGGTGACGTCATACATACCGGCAGTATGCTCTCTGAGTCTCTCCTCTCAGTGCATTGTTCTAAACCAGACTTTAATAGATTACAAAACATTTTCTCCCCCATGCACACACACATTAAATTAATCAAAGAGGATTGTACCAGTGGAATGTATCTCCACTTTCGATATTAAAATGTGATAATGGAAGATGTTTATTGTGTTTGTTGATAATGTACTCGTTTTGGTCAACACTGAAGATAAAGCCAATATAATCACCATAATATCTACCAGTCTTCCGTCTCCACTCCTCGTGTATCGTCTTCACTAATTCGTCCACTGTTTTATTTCTACTAATACTTATAGTCATATTCCCACAACCACTGTAAATACAGGTAAATATATATTATAATACTTATATCATACAGGTAAATATATATTATAATACTTATATCATACAGGTAAATATATATTATAATACTGTAAATAAAGGTAACGTCCTTGTTGAATAAGTAGGCCACTAATAATATATAATATAAAGAGGTGAAATTTGAGAAGGTTTATAAAGGTAGATATAGATGTAGAGAGGGAGAGAGAGGGATGTATCTATTGATGGAGTATAACGATATAGCTGTGTAATAATATTTGGTGTATTTAATACAATAGAACATACCATTGTCATTAAATAAATAATACAAGTCAATCATATTAACATTCCGTTTATTTATGTCAAATATTTTCTTTACATGTTTCATGGTCCATTAAATGTGATTTAATTTAATTAATTTGATGTTTTAACTGAAGACGTTCAAATGTATACACACTCGTTGGACCGGAATTCCTGGGTGAGGGGGAAGGGGGATTTAGAGACTCAGAATGTAGTTCCGAGGGCTTGCCCCGGACAGTTTTTAAAGCTGGACTCTTGTTTATCGATAAGGTGTGTCCTCTCATTACCTCACATTTTATTTGAAAGACAATCGAAGTCTCTGTCGAGTTCATAAGGTTTTGGGAAAGGGGGGGGGGGGCACACGACAATCTTCAGATTTCCCTTTTTTGTGTGTAATTAATAATTGATAACAATAATTTAAATAAGTCTATAACTTTTATTTAGGATTCCTGAAAACATTTTGCTACGTGGATGGAACTCAAATTAAAACTGTCAAGAGAGAGGGAGTACATGCCCTCAATGTACAGGTAAGTAGAATTATTTATCGTGTACAGGTAAGTAGAATTATTTATCCTGAACAAGATATAGAAATATGCTAATATAATACGTAGAAAAATTGGATTATTAAATAGTATCTTATCTTTT
The DNA here is from genome assembly GCF_932274485.2 of Patella vulgata. NCBI lineage: Eukaryota > Metazoa > Mollusca > Gastropoda > Patellidae > Patella > Patella vulgata. Next base: position 87,744,291 of record NC_065881.2, on the reverse strand, counting down.
ATGTTTGATCATATTTTATTAATAAATAACTTTTGACTTTAAGAAAGTTTAAAATCTCACAAGGTAATTTTATTTTCATAATGATTAATGTTAATATTCTTGGCGACACTTTAAATGGTTTAAATGGATCATCTTTCAGTACTTATGACAGAGATAATGACGCTGATGCCAACAGAAATTGTCTTCTCCAGTATGATGGAGGATGGTGGTTTAATAGTTTAAACAATTGCTCCACTAGGTCATTTCGGGACTAACACATGGTTTGATTTTATTTCAATAATTCGCTTGCGCGTAGGGGTCTTTAGCAGTGGGAGGAAACCGGAGGACCCGGAGAAAACCCACAAGAATCGGACAGGCGACCCTACTCCTTGCCACGTACAACCGGGAATTCGAAACCACGTCAGTTGACTCAATGACAGTCTTAATGGTAACGTGCTAACCAATCAGACCCCCCCCCCCTCTCTCTCTCTCTTTGAGCAAAGAAATATGTCGCTATCAGACAACACATAATTTCTGAAAATAGACTACTTTCAATGTATTTTCTTTATCGAAAGCCCGGTCCGATTAACCATACTACGGACATGTTTTCACTAGAGTCGCAGTCATCGAGTGATTTTTCTTATTGTACATATGCTTAGATTCGATTCCCCATTATTGAATTGGTGACTTATTGTATGCCAGGTTGATTTCCGCTCATGCCGTCATAATGTTCCGGTTCGATGACTTTCGAGAAATAGTTTTTGGAGAAATGTATTTGGAGAAATGTTTTTAGAGAAATGTTTTGCAAGATTTGTATTTGGAGAGTTGTTCTGTGAAAAATGTAAATGTAGGCTAATTTTTTGATTTTCTTAAATTTATTTTATCTTTATATTAAAATACATTTGAATTAAACATGTTTGTGTATCTCATGAAGACTTTGTACAGCTTTAAAATTACTGTTTAGACAAGACTATAACTGAGTCAGCTACGATAAATACTGTAAGGGTTTATCAAACGCGGATTCAAAAAAACTATGGTGGCGGATTGGTATCATGTCGTGATGTCACCCTTCATAAGGCGCCATCACGACATATTAACCCGAAATCACGACAACGCTACAACTCGACATCACGGCATTAAAATTGTCGCAATGTCGTGTTAAAATGTCGTGATGTCGTGTTGTGGGATTGGCGGTCATCTTCCTCTGTATATACGGTATGATTATATACACTGATCCTGGTATTGGTCAAGAACGTTCCCCGGGATTTTGCAGCGTAGTTTTTCTTGTCGGTAGTTCAGGACGAAGTGTCTAGTTTAGTAGATGGGACAAAGACACAAGCTCATGTGTATAAATGTCGTGATGTCATATTAACATTTAGTGACGTCAGGTTGTCGCCTTATGAAGGGCCACATCTAGACATGATACCAATCAGCCACCATAGAAAACAAATATTTCCTTATTATTTGTAGCTCGACCTTGAAACTTGTTAAATCATACATATACATGTGTCAGTTACTATAAATAGTGTGTGGGTTTCTATTTACGGGGATTCTTCAAAAAATATTTCCTTATTTGTAGCACGGCCTCGTCCCTTGTTAGAGCCAGAAGGCGCTTCAACATCAGTGAAAGACGGTCGTGTATTTGTGTTATAAAGTAATCCACCAAGCCCATTACGTCATCAATATGTCTGATCAAGTGAGTATATTGAAATGATTATATTAGAGAATATGAGGTTATTCTAGTTGTTCAATTTAACCAGTAATTTGTTTGAATGGCTCAATGATGGTTACATCTATTTGATAAGGCCAACTTCAAGTTTGGTCAAAGGTCATGAGATGTAATCTGGGTTAGCGCTAATCCTAACCTTAACCCTAACCCTAACCCTAGAGCGTTACAATGGGTAGAATGTCATAGTTATGGGGATGGCATGTGTAAGGTTATAAGATGATAGGGTGTTCATACAATGTCCCACCTCAGGGTATAACATCACAAGGTGTCCATACAATGTCACACCTCAGGGTATAACATCACAGGGTGTCCATACAATGTCACACCTAAGGGTATAGAACCACAGGGTGTCCATACAATGTCACACCTCAGGGTATAACATCACAGGGCATCCATACAATGTCAGACCTATGGGTATAAGATTACAGGGTGTCCATACAATGTCACACCTAAGGCTATAAGATCACAGGGTGTCCATACAATGTCAGACCTAAGGCTATAAGATTATAGGGTGTCAATACAATGTCAGACCTAAGGCTATAAGATCATAGAGTGTCCATACAATGTCAGACCTAAGGCTATAAGATTGTAGGGTGTCCATATAATCGACGCTGGACTGAAAACATTCAAACCATTGCTAATTGAATTCGGAAAAATTTTACAGACAAAATTAACCCAAAACCCCTATAATACCAAGAAATTGACCATTTTAAACCATTGGAAACAAAGATGTATTTTTATAGACAAGTGCTCTTCTTTTCATGACATTAGATATCAAGTGAGTTCAGATTTTCATTTAGGATATTTTTTGTTGTTGTTGTTTATTGAATCATATGGTAATATATAACACAGTTACAAAGCATTTTGTTGGGGTCTTGGGTGATTTTTTATCTTGGGGTTGTAATTTCGGGCGTCATCTAATTGCTTAAATTGCCTTACAATAAAATAAACGGGTGCAGGGGCCCGTTTCACGAAAATTTAACTAAGATAAAATTCAAATTGTAGTTATTTGATTGGATAATATACTAAAATTTGAATAATCTTAGGTTGATTTTAGAGCTTATCCAATCAAAATTGAAGTATCTACTAAAATTTGGATTTTATCTTTAGTTAAAATTTCGAGAAACAGGGCCCAGGGCTGTAGCTGTACTTCCCATGCTATGGAAATAAATTGAATGGGAATTGTTGTTTTTTTGTGTATGATGGTATGTTACAATTATGTGACCCGGGCCATTGGTAATATTATTATTATTCTTTGTCATAATCAATGTTTGTTAATGTCCTTAAAATTGATTTTAGTTAAAATTGTTGGGTGGACGAGAAACGAAATTCACGGCCTCTATCCCTCGTGGAGAAATGCGCAGTCGTAAATTTTGAGATACATTTCATTTCTTTACACGAAACCAACCAGGTAAAACAAGAGACGTGAAGTTGCATTAGTTGTTTTTGCATAAAATTAGCTCTATTTGTGATATATATAACTACAGCATATTATCTCCAACTTGGTATTAAATGAACGATACCACAATGAACCAGACGATGCGAGGGTGGTAAATCATACATGTAGAATGTTAACAGACAACGCCAGGGCAATAAATCACCATAATGTTAACAGACGATGCGAGGGCGGTAAGCCACCATATATGTAGAATGTTAACAGACGACGCGAGGGCGGTAAACCACCATACATGTAGACAGTGGCGGATTTAGCTCCACCAAGGCCTGAGGGCGCAGTTGCTGGAGGGCCTATATAGTTTTTAAATAGGGCCTATTTAAAATGGCGTGGGCCTAATTAATTTCGGGTCAGGGCCTATGTTGATTCCCGTTGGGCCTAAACCCAAACCCCTAACATTCATTGTCTATGTGTTTTTAATCGTATCAGACAAGTCTAAAAAAATTTTTTTTACAAAATCTTTGAGCCTGAGGCTGCAGCCTCATCAGCCTCACTGATAATCCGCCACTGCATGTAGAATGACAACTGGTGGAGATGTTGCACAAACCGTCCCGTTTTATCACATATATGAACGTTAATACAATGTTATATCAACATATATATACAAAAAAAGTGTTTTAAATATGTAGCAATTAATATAATTATCCAACGTAGCTACAGGGTGTCAGGGCCTTGGGTGGGGTTGTAGTTACCCAGTTGTGGACAGTCACGCCCCTATAATACATGCTAGATTCCATTACTGATTTAAGTTGCTGCTTGATCAAGACTAGACTGGGACATACTAGACACTAATTTCCACCAGTATCCTATAAAGGCTTTGCACTGCATTAAGATTACTGTTTAATCAAGACTATACCACCACTGAGACATAATTATAGACACTAGTATCGATTATCATATAAAGGCTAGATTCAACTTTTTAAATTACTGTTTATTCAAGACTATGTACCATACCTGAATCAGCTACTAAAATAGTTTATGAGTTTATCAAAAGGGGGGTTCCTAAAAAAATATATATATTATTTGTAGCGCATACTCGAAACTTGTTAAATCATTCATAATACTGAGTCAGTTACTAAAAATAGTGTGTTGGTTTCTACTAACGGGGATTCTTCAAAAAATATTTCCTTATTTGTAGCGCATACTCGAAACTTGTTAAATCATTCATAATACTGAGTCAGTTACTAAAAATAGTGTGTTGGTTTCTACTAACGGGGATTCTTCAAAAAATATTTCCTTATTTGTAGCGCGGCCTTGTCCCTTGTTAGAGCCAGAAGGCGCCTCAACATCGGTGAAAGACGGTCGTGTATTTGTGTTATAAAGTAATCGATCACGCCCATTACGTCATCAATATGTCTGATCAAGTGAGTATATTGAAATGATTATATTAGAGAATATGAGGTTATTCTAGTTGACCAATTTAACCAGTAATTTGTTTGAATTACCAGTATCTGATGTGTGGTGCAGACCCCCCCCCCCCCCCTGCACTTACTATTAGTATGTTAACATTTTGCAACTCGAAATTTAAATCCAGTGTTTCATTCGGGTTAAAATAAAACACTCAATATTATGTACAGGCCCTATTGGCCAATGTGTAGAAGGTCATATAGTTATGGTGATGTCAAACAATGTTGAAATGTCGATCAGTAATAAACAGAGAATTATCACCTGTTTATTTCCAGTTTAATTACAATGTGTCAATGAATTAATTTTACCTGAGTAAAGATTCAATTATATTAGTCGCCATGCACATATTCATGTCACACATATATTGGTTAAATGGATTAACGTTAATCATGAAATGGCCTAGTCTGTGTCGAGTGGACGTTAAACCCCATTACACACACCCACGCAGACATTCACACGCAGACGCAATGCGAGCTAGGAGAATTGTTTATGCATGCGCGTTGCATCAAAAGGTCTGCCACTGGGTTTTCGATTTTCCGCTTATACGTGACAAGGAGTAGGATCGCCTGTCCAACCTCATGGGTTTTCTCCAGGTCCTCCGATTTCCCGCCACTGCTAAAGACCCCTAAAGACTTAGGCGCAAGCGAATAATGTAAATAAAATTGAATTATATGTTCGTCTCGAAATGACCTAGTTTGTGTCGAAATGACCTAGTTTGTGTCGAAATGACCTAGTTTGTGTCGAATGGATTTTAAATCGTTAAATCATATTGTAATCAAGAAACCCCCAAAAACAGTTTAAAATTTCCTTTACTGAAATTTCTCGTAAATGAGCAGGTCTGCGATCAAAATTTCTTTGTCTTACGTTTTGGATATCTATGGGCAAAAACATCATTTGAAGCCTGAAAACTAAATCTAAAAGCTTTTAATCAAATTCGCTTTTTGTCGTCTGCTGTTTTACACCAGTGTTGTAATAAGTGACTTGAACTTAGATTTTTTTTAATACCCAGGGGTGAGTGTTAGAGTTATTTTTAACTAGATAATAACTTTTATCAAGATATTATTATCTTATCAGTTTTTATGTAATTAGAAATAATATTGCACAAAGCTCCTTATTGTCTGGCTATTGTTTTTTTATATCGGGAAGATGATATTGAAAATATACGAAAGATGAAGAGCTCGAGACCCTGTTTCACAAAAGCTTAAATGTCCTTAAAATCGTCTTAATCTAAAATATCATCCTAACTTAAGATAGATAAGTTTCAAGCATTAAGTAATATTGTAAGTTATAATTTAATATTAACTTAATATAGTGGCGTATCACAAAACTATTTTAGGGGCAATTTTAACTAAAACGAATTTTAACTTGGGACAGCCGTCACCCTCTCCTAACTTAAGACGACATTAACAAACATTGATTAGAGCTACGTTGTGAGATCTATTGCGACATATAGATATATTTGGAATAATAATATTATTGCCAATGGCCCGGGTCACATAATTTTAACATACTATCATTCACAAAAATAATTCCTATTCAATTTCTTTACATAGCGTTGAAAATACAGCTACGGCCACCCGTTTATTTTATTGTAAGGCAATTTAAGCAATTAGATGACGCCCCAAATTACAACCCCAAGAACAAAATTCACCCAAAACCCCACAAAACAAAACCCTTTGTAACTGTCTTATATATTATCATATGATTCAAGTATAAATTATACTATTTTCATATAAATAACAGACAAAAAAAAAACAGAACAATAAAAAAAACACCTAAAATGAAATTTAAACTCATTTCATGTTGAATGTCAGGGAAAGAGCACTATATAAAAAAAATATCTTCGTGTAGGCCAACATTGTTTACTTATAGGGTTTTAGGGGTTATGGTGACCTGTAAAAATATAATTCGGTAATCTCCAATGTGTTTATCTCGGTCATAAGTAGTGAAATATGATCCAATTAAACCATTTAAAACCTCACCAAAAAGATTTCTAGCACGCGGAGGGGGGGGGGGGGTATACGAGGAATATGTAACGGGATACTAAAGATACTGAATGGATTTATCAAACGGGAATTCATAATAAAATATTTCCCGATTGTTTGTAGGGCGACCTCCACCTTGAAACTTGTTTAACCCAGTCTATACCGAGTCAGTTACTAAAAATAGTGTATGGGTTTATACAATTTAAACGGGGATTCCTAGAAAATAATATTGTTTGCAGAAAGTCTCGCCCCTTGTTAGAGCCATAAAGCGCTTCAACATCGGTGAAGAAGGTCGTGTATTTATGTTATAAGGTGATCGATCACGCCCATTACGTCATCAATATGTCTGATCAAGTGAGTATATTGAAATGATTATATTACCGAATATGAGGTTATTCTAGTTGTCCAGGTTAATCAGTAATCTGTTTGATTGTCCAGTATTTGATGTAATGATTTAGTGCGTTGACCTTTTGTAACTCGACGTTCAGGTCACAGTACGGTTGGATTTTAAATTTCTATCCCACAAAATAATTCAACTAACCCGGGCGTCATGTCAGTTAGACCTAGTTTTATTCGCTTTAAAATTAGGAGCTATTGGCCAAGGCAGTGGGTATATATCTAATTACACGACAATGGGTATCAGATGATAAGGTTTCCCTGTAATCGACTTAATAATTGAGTCTATTTAATATAACACTGGCTAATATATATACACACGTGACTTGATAACCTAGACTACAATATACCTGAATCAGCTACTATAAATAGTCGGGTTTTCCTAAAAGGGGATTCTACAACAAATATTTCCGTATATATTTAGACCCGCGCCGACCCCTGTTTTAGAGACATAACTTGCCCAAATCATCGGTAGAAGACTGTTATATTATAATTAAGATGATCAATATGTCTGATCAAGTGAGTTGTATAGATATTATATAAGTTTGTATATATCAAATCTATTTAAATCTTGAACTTAAACCTGTCACATCAAGCCTGCCATATTGTTGTTTTTACGTCTAGATCAACTGACATCTACGAGCAGGACATTCGTCTATTTCACCTGGGCCCTGTTTCACGAAATTTTAACTAAAGATAAAATCCAAATTTTAGTAGATACTTCAATTTTGATTGGCTAAGCACTAAAATCAATCTAATATCATCCAAACAAATTACTAAAATTTAGATTTTATCATAGTTAAAATTTCGTGAAACAGACCCCTGATTACAACCACTGACAACCATCAAAGTATTTTAACATCAAAATGTTTAAGACTTAATTTTGGTTCGAAAATGATGTGACCTTGTTTCAAGAAGATTGGGTTATGGGAGACAACTCCATTAAACACAATTTCAAATGGATTGAGACCACCGGGGTTTTCACCATTTCATTTTATTTATAGGTTAAAATTTTGCGTTGTTTTAATATGGAAAGTGAAGAGAGGGGTGGTGCTTAACGTACGCTCGGCACAAACTAGGTCATTTCAATTATTTGCTTACGCTTTGGAGAAAACAGGAGGATCCGGAGGAAACTCACAATCGTTTGGCAGTCATGATACATTGATTGGTGAGATTTGACATGTCTGTTATCAATGTCAAGGTTCACCGAACAGACTTATAAAGACAGACATACACCATATACAGTGTGCTATGAGGGAAACTATTCCCGGACAGCGGCACTATGATCCACTCTTATATCGAATTCCAACCATCAAGGGTTCTTTTACGTGCATGCCAAACTGGACATGGGCCCTGTTGTTGTTTTTTGTCCCATCCAAGTGACTAGACGAGTAATAACAGAAACCACGAATGAAAAATTCATGAGAACTTTCTCGACCAAGACCGGAATCGAACCCCGGACCTCCTGGTAGTAAACCAGCGCCTTACTCACCGAATCACCGCGGTTCCTGATTGGAGTAGAGTTGGAGGGGGGGGGGGGTATTTATCATATCAAATATATCTATTAAATGATATTTATCAGTGATTATTTGTATATATATTTTATATATTTCAGTCAGAATCTACTAAAACCAACCCTGTTACATATCATTTTAACGGCACCAGTTATGTACAGCTTGGTAATCACAATGTCGTCGATCACCAATTTACTAATCAACTAAAAGAAGAAGTGGACGCCATGAAATATGAACTCGCTATTAGGGACGATAAAATAGAGACATTAACGCGTGGAATGAACCAACTGACAGAGAGAGTGAGGATTCTAGAAGATGAAAAAGTGGTAAAAGAAACTGACGTTAATAATAAAAATTCAGACAAGACAGATGAAATGATTACTCTCCAGATATTCTTCTATTCCAGGTAAATAAACATTTTATAATAGTAGATGAAATGATTGTTTTTAAAATAAACGACATATGAGGAATATTAAACTTGTTATAATAGAACCATTAGTAGTTGGATGATAGAAATAAAACATGTAAAATTATATATTATAGTTAAAACACTGATATCACAATACAAGATGAGTGATGAAACCACACTAAACAAAAACATCACCCGATTGATGACGTCAAATAGAGATGACGTCACTAATATAACAGTTAGCAGTTTTCACACACGTGGTATTTATCCCATCTGGTGACTGTTATTTCAATATGGTCCAAGTAGATATTTATCAGAGTTGAACACTGTAAAACTCGTATTACATGTACGCAATTTCTCCGATTATTTGCAAACATTCCCATTACACCTGCATTAGACCCACTTACATGGAAAACACGTACATGGAAAACAGGTCCACTATTTCAACGTCCTGTTTACCTGTATATACAGTACCTGTATAAGTATTATAATATATATTTACCTGTATGATATAAGTATTATAATATATATTTACCTGTATGATATAAGTATTATAATATATATTTACCTGTATTTACAGTCCTTGGTGTGGAGATGTGACTATAATTATTAGTAGAAATCAAACAGTGAATGAATTAGAGAAGATGATACTGGAGAAGAAGCTTTTAAAGTATGCTTGTTATATTGATTCTATCTACAGTGATGATGATAAACAGTTCAAGTACCACTACAAACAACACAACAAACATCTCTCATTATCACACTTTAATATAAAAGATAGAGATAGGGTCAACTGTTGGTGGTTCTAGTCTGTTGATGGTGTATAAAATATTAAATCATATATACTAACTATAAAACAATATTAAACATTTAACTTGAACATTGAATTCTATCTATATATACTAACTATAAAACAATATTAAACATTTAACTAGAACATATTATACTGTATAAAGTAATGATATAGTTTGTATGATATTATACTGTATAAATATAGTCTAGTAATAAAATATTAAATATTTATATTTTACACAAAAATACCAAATCCAACCATGTCGATCTGGGGGTGGGTGGGTATGTGATGGTGTGTGGGTATGTGGATTATGTGGGTGGGTGTGGGTATGTGATGGTGTTTGGGTATGTGGGTGGGTGTAGTATGTAGGTTGGTGGCTGGGGGTATATATGGATATCATGGTGGGTGTCGGTGGGTATGTTCTGGGTGAGGTTATTTGGGAATGTGGGTGGGTGGGGTATATGGGTGGGTGAGGTTATTTGGGTATGTGGGTGAGGGTAATGCATATGGATGGGTGGTGTTAGTATTGGAGACAAATAAATTTGCTTACTTCTAATGACGTCACTATCGTCATCTTGGCATTGTGACGTCATATCGACAAGTGATGGTCTAATCAACAAGCATGCCAAATATCATGTCGATCTCACTTGAATTGTGGGTGTTGAACAGAAAGCTGACAACAACGACATGAATAATATGTAAATATGTGTCTGTCTTGATGACGTAACGATATAGTAAAATGTCGGATCAAATGAGAATAAGCTGATATATACACCAACTATAATCAATTCAAAGAAGTAGACACGCTGCCTCACTAACCATTATATCGGTGTCGTATGGCGGAGGACCTGGAAAGAAACAATATCTAGTCGTTTGGATAGGACGGAAATTAGAGGTCCAGTGTTCACCATGACAGGTGTAATCTGATTGTTGTCCTGATAAAATGTCCATCATAGCATGTCCGTCTTTATTTATCTGGATGTGTGTAGTACCAATTCATTCATTTATTCCAATCAGAGATGTAAATAACAAGTTCTACTTCGTCTATACCAGTCTCATTGTTTCCATCAAGCTTCATTAAGTTGTCAATATGAATAGTCTATATCAGTCTAATTGTTTGATCTAAGCTTTATTAAGTTGTCAATATGAACGGCTGATTCCGTCAATGAACGGCTGTAAAATAGCGCCTGATAACTATTGAAAATCGAAACGTCGTTGCTGTTACTGATTTAGGAATGTTGCAAAGTATAGGCCTATCCGTGTCAAAGTATAGGCCTATACATGTCAAGTTTTCAGTGGGTTGTCCTTCATGCACCAGTTTGTAAAACGTTTGCTGTATACTATATTGTCGAGTTTACGTCTAAACCAGAATATCGACCCCGAGAATATAAATTAATATTTAAATATGTTTATCAGTAAATCAAACGATTATAGTTGAAATTAAAATGACCTAACAGTAGTGGTGTCAATGGTGTAAAGCCAAAGTGTCAAAGATCGGGGGGGGGGGGGGTATCAATATAAAGGGAAGCAACTCCATTTAATACAATTACTTATTCATTTGACCAACAGCCGACAACACCCAGAATTTGGACAGGTAGCCGTGGGGGGAAACCGGAGGACCCGGAGAAAAGACATGAGGTCGGACAGGCGACCCTATTCCTTGTCACGTACAACCAGGGGATCGAAACCACGCCAGTTGACTCAATGACAAACTTTATGATACAGCACGCACGTTCTAACCATTCGCCCCCCCCCCCCCCCATAAAATATATTAATTATATTAATAATGATATATATTGCGGCATGACATATAATTTTTTATTGTCTGGTCACGTTGAATATGCGAGATAAGACATCGATACTTATAAAAGATACAAATATGGTTACATACCTTCTTTTTCTTAATCCAACCAGTTTTGAAGAAATGTTTCACATCACTGATAAAGGTGTATGAATGGTATACAGATTTATATTAGCAATCGTCTTAAGACGAGTTCAGAGAAAACAAAAACTAACAAAATACAACTAGATCTTACAAAAAAAATAGACCATAACGAAAAAAGAACCAGAATATAATGAAATAACTGTTTTATGGTTTAGTATACATAGAAGTAGAAATGACAGAGTTTTCTAAATCATGATCAACTTTCTCTGCCAACACCGAGCTCCTCATCAAAACAGACCAACTCAACAGTTTATTATGGTATAAATCATTAAGGGAATTTAGTTAAACAATTGATTTCTCTAGAATACACATGGACTGACAGGTTTGATTCAACCATAGCTCCTTTAAAACATCAAGTATCAGGTTTATACTGTCCGTTTAAAAGAGGTATATACTGTCCGCTTAAAGCATATGTATAAATGGTCCGCTTAAAGAGGGTTTACACTGTACGTTTAAATACGACCGCTAAATATATTGCACAATAAAGGGAGAGTTTCCCATGGTTACCCCTAGTTAGTGACGGAGGCAGGGTATTTGATTTGGAGGTCCAACTCCGAGATTTAATATCAAATTTCATCATCAACAACATCGTCAAACACACATTTCAAATTTTATAATCAACAACATTGCCATAGCAACAGTTCAAATTTCATCATCTACAACATCGCCATAGAAACAGTTCAAATTTCATCATCAAAAATATAGCCATAGAAACATTTCAAATTTCATCATTTACAACATCGCCATACAAACAGTTTCAAATTTTTACACTTCACGTTTCATAGAATCATACTAATAAATGTAATTTTGTATACTGTTATTTAGTGTGAGCGGGGTGGGTGTTAGAGACCCACATCTAGATCCGCCATTGTTAGCCTGACGACCTGTGGTATGATAAACAACTTCCAACAGTAAGTTCTTGGGTTTTTTTTAACAACTTCCAACAGAAAGTCATTGATTTCAAACAGCTTCTATCAGTAAGTCATTGATTCCAAACAACTTCCATCAACAAGCCACTGATTTTAAACAACATCCATCAGCAAGACTGATTTTAAACAACATCCATCAGCAAGACTCTGATTTTAAACAGCTTCCATCAGCAAACCACTGATTTTAAACTGTTTCCATCAATAAGTCATTGATTACAAACAGCTTCCATCAGTAAGTCATTGATTTTAAAAAGCTTCAACCAGAAATCTATTTTTAAAACTTGAACTTTTTGGGTTATTGTCTTTAGTTAACTTGTTCATGGTAACAACTTCAAACAGTGAATCATTCTTTTTAAAACTTGAACTTTTTAGTTAATTTGTTTTTCATTTAAATATTTCTGCTCGGACACTGAACACGTCCATATAAAAACTGGCGTCATTATAGGACACGATTAAAAACATGGCGCCAAGAAAGACACAGTGAGCGATAAAATAGTTATACCATATGACTGTCATGGTAAAGCATATCAAACAAAACAACCAGTTGAATATATTATATATTAACAATCGCCATCTGAAAAATACAAAATACTGTAATAGAATTATTATTATTATTAGGCAGTGAAATCAAAATGGCCACCTGGTTACATTAATTCCTAGAGTCGTTGGATGGCCTAATGGTTAACGCGTGCACGTTGTATCATAAGGTCTGTCATTGAGTCAAAGGCGTGGTTTCGATTCCCCGCTTTTATGTGATAAGGCGCAGGGACGCCTTTCCAACATCGTGGGTTTTCTCTGGGTCCTCCGGTTTACTCCTACAGCTAAAGTCGTAACGCGCAAGCGAATTATTGAAATAAAATTGAACTATATGTTAGTCCCGAATTGACCTAGTTTGTGTCGAGTGGACGTTAAACCCCATTTCTACGCTGATTACCAATGAATTTAGTGCAAAAGTTATTTATAGTCTTTTCCCTCCTTTTCACCTGTTGCATGATGATTTTTTAAAGACTTTTTGGTGTAGAATCGAAGAAAAGGATTTGAATATATTTTTATATTGTCTGTCAGGTTTTGGTGAATATTCATGATTTTGGGGCGGAAGGATACGAGAGTTTGGTCAAGTTGAAATGTAGGACCGACATTGCATGTTTAAAAGTATGGCTACTTTCAGTTTGTGTATGTCAAGTTTTCCATAGTAAAGTTCATATCTGGTTTTAAACAAGGGATTGACACATGTTGCTCCATCTTTGGTAGAAAGGGTTCAACCCAATAAAAATTTAGGGAAAAGTTAGAGACGAGAATTAGCAATGGAGAAGTTATTCGTGCACTGTGGGCAAATATAGAACGGTCGGTTACTGAATTTGAAATATGGGAGATAACTCTAATGAGGTCAGTGAACCAGCGTATTACTCACTCACCCACCGTGGTTTCTAACGGTTCTGAGTGGCAAACAAAGGGTAAGCTGGTTGATAACACATTTATTCTTTACCAAGACCAATGAACGGCAATGTCATCCATAGTTGATCTATGTCTATTTCATTTCACCTGATGACTATCAGGAATATTTTATAGGAAACATTATAGACATTACGTACAAATTTATTCCACAGATATACGCGCGAGTATATTCAATATATATAGTGCACAAATCTACGTATAAATATATTCCACAAATATCCGTGCTAGTATATTCCACAAATATCAGGAAACCGTAAAAAGATGGTTTGCCAGTAAACTTGAGTGAATAATTTATCAATAAAATACTATTCTGCTCCGACTGGGCTAAAGAAGACGGGAATACGCGATACACTGTGCTATGAGGGATATTTTTCCCAGAGTTACGACCTACTTTTATGTCGCGTTCAATACCAAGGGTTGTTATACATGCACCTAATGTGTACACGAGATCGTGGTTTTTGTCCCATCCGAACGAATATACGATGTCCAAATCACTGTAGCCACCCTCTCTCTCTCCCTTCCTCCCTTTCTCTCTCTCTCTCTCTCTCTCTCTCCCTCCCTCCTCCCTCCCCCTCTCTCTCTCTCTCTCTCTCTCTCTCTAGATACAAACAAACTCTGGTAAATGATTCCGGGAGTTTATTCTACGGCCCTGTCAGGACTCCAGGAGTTTATTCTACGGCCTTGTCAATTTCCCCGAGGTCCCACGGCCTTGTCAGAACCCCAGCGTTCATTTTACGGCTATTTCAGTAGTCTGGGGGTCCTATAAATTGTCCCTTGTCAAACCCTTTATCCTACTCCACCGCTGACAAGGGGGGAACCTTGAACTTTCTAGGTCAATAATGGGAATGAACACGGGACTTCAAGGATAATGAAACGTTTAGTCACTGAGTCACCGCGGCTTCCACGAGGCTTACACGAAGGAGAAGTGATACTGAGTGTTACTTACACAAAAGAGAAGTGATATTGGGTGTTACTTACACGAAGAAGTGATACTGAGTGTTACTTACACGAAGAAGTGATACTCAGTATTATTTACACAGAAAAGAAGCGATACTGGGTGTTACTCACGCGAAAGAGAAGAGGTACTGAGTGTTACTTACAAGGAAGAGAAGTGATATTGAGTGTTACTTACACGAAAGAGAAGTGATACTGGATGTTACTTACACAAAAGAGAGTAGAGCTGGTAATAGATGGATATAAACCGAGGTAGTTTTATCGATACAGTGTAAAACTAAAGAATTCCTGAATACTACCATCGCCCACACCATGGGTCCATTAGCCAACGCAAACACTACAATAAATCATTCAGCTTGATGTGGTGCCACCCTGAAACAGATAATAAACAGTTCAGCTTAATGTGGTGCCATCCTGAAACAAATAATAAACAGCTATATTATGTTCAATAATAAAATGTCATCCAACCAGCGGTTGCCAGCCAAGATACGCCCACGGTGTGCAAGAGATGGATAAAGAACAAGCTATTTTTTAGTACAATCAGAAGCAATAATCCGGGAAGTTATGTTCCGAAATGCGCGAATATGGAAAGTGACTGAGATTTTGCTTTGTGATATAAAGATATTTTAAGGTTCATCAAAATCTTTTTAAAATTTTGATCTCTAGAGGGTCCACAACCTTCGTATTACATACTTTTACACAATTTGCGTACAAGGAGCGGTCATTGTATCGGGCAGTTTCCTTTCGATTCGAACTCAACCTTCATTTTTGTGTAACGGTGATATATAGCGTATAGTTGTTCGTATTGGAAGAAAAACCAAGGTCCCGTGTACATATTGGCGTGTAGGTAAAAGATTCCTTGGCAGTTGGAAATCGTAGTACGAGTAGGACGTAGCAACGTTGTCAGGACAAAATTTCCCTCAGGTGTATGTCCGTCTTCCTTGACCCAGTCGGTGAAGAACAGTAGGACGTTAAACTCCATTTCATTTCATGTATTACAATTTCATAAACAGAAATAATAAGAGAAGTTTCTATAAAAAAACCTTTTCCCTGTACTCACCATATAAAGGAATACCACATTATGTTTCCATAGTAACAGAAATCTATCAAAAAATATTGCCATTTATAACCCCTGAAAATAAACATATACATATAAAACTCTCATTTAAAAGGGGATAAATATATTTCTCTGGAACCTTATACTATAAAATGAAATGAAATGGGGTTTAACGTCCTGTACAGTGTGCTATGAAGGAAAGTGTCACGGGTTCTTTTACGTGCACGCCAATTTGTACACGGGACCTCGGTTTTTCTTCCCATTCGAACGACTATTAAGTTGTGCACTACATGAGCTGTCATTTCATTTTTACTATCAATATTACAAGGAAAGGGAAATAACTCCGGAATGATTCCTGAAAAGACAAACAAAGAAATGAAAGGAAATGGGGTTTAACGTCCTACTGTTCAGCGCCTACTGTTCTGGGCTAATGAAGACGGGCATACGCCATACAGTGTGCTATGAGGGAAATTTTGCCCGAGCAGCAGCACTATCGCCTACTATTATATCGAATTCCAACTGCCAATGGATCTTTTACGTGCATTCCAATTTATACACGGGACCTCGGTTTTTCGTCTCATCCGAAGGACTAGACAGCTGTCCTTGTCAGGCCCTCCTTTCTGCACCACTGACAAGGGGAAACCACGTCGGAAAATCCCGATGAAGTTTCTCGGCCAATGCAGGGATCGAACACCCGACCTCCAGGCTAGCGAGCCAGCGTCTAACCCAACTAGCCACCGTGGCTCGCCTATCTCATCCTTGAATTTGACGAAGCTCAGAAATAATCTGTCTATTGTACAGTCTAGAATGACCATGGTAAAAAATATCTACAGTTTTATAGTTTACAAATATTAATCACGATTCTTATGTGGGGTGGGGGAGTGTGTGGGCTAGTCGTTTAACGCGTGTGCGTGAAACCATAAGGTCTGTCATTGACTCAAGTGGCGTGGTTTCGATTTCCACGCTTGTATGTGACAACGAGTAAGGTTGCCTGGCGGATCTCGCGGATTTTCTCCTGGTCCTCCTGTTCGTTCGTTGGTTCCTGTAGTTTTACGTCCACTTCCACCAAGGGTGATATCGTAGACAAGTGTTTCCTAAGAAACTTGCCAGAGGAAGCCACAAAAATAGGCTTGATCCAGCTTATTTTGTGTAAAACACGATATATTTCATCCATATGCTTAATACTCCTATAGAATAATAGAAATAAAATTAAACCGAAATTACCTGGTTTGTGCCGAATGGAGGTTAAACCAACGGGTGTAGTAATGGTATAATAATATATTAGAGGTGGTACGAAGTGTTCTAGACTTACCAATATATGATAATTCTGATGAGTAGTAGAATAGGTGTAGTAATGGTATAATAATATGGTAATAACCATTGAACAGAGAAGAGACCGTGAACCAGTATAACTATAGTGGTTAGAGATATCACATACACCAATTTCTCTTGTATACGTTTCTTCTTTAATAACTAATAAAATATAACCTGTTATAGCAAGAACGTTCTTTAATAGCTAATAAAATAAAACCTGTTATAGCAAGAACGTTCAGCTCTTTATCTAAATCTTAAATAATTATTACATATTATTATTATTAGAGATAATTCAATTCAAAGTCTGAAAGTAGCCCATAATGTCTAAACTGTTCATATCAATATAAGGCTGATAATGTTATTCAGGGTTAGTTAACTCTGAAAGGAGAGAGAGAGAGAGAGAGAGAGAGAGGGGGGGGGGTTAACGTCCATTCGACACAAACTAGGTCATTTCGGGATCAACATATGGTTTAATTTTTTTATTTCAATAATTCGCTTGCGCGTAGGGGTCTTTAGCAGTGGGAGGAAACCGGAGAAGAAAACTCACGAGGTTGGACAGGCGACCCTACTCCTTGTCACGTACAACCGGGGATTCTAAACCAAGCCAGTTGACTCAATGACAGGCTTTATGATACAGCGCGCACGTGCTAATCATTCGGCCATCCAAGCCTCCTCTCTGAAAGGAAAGGAAATGAAATGAAATGAAATTTGGGTTTAACGTCCTACTGTTCTGCTCCGACTGGGCTAAAGAAGACGAGCATAGGCCCAGACAGCGACACTAGCTACGGCCTTCGAATTCCAACTGCCAAGGTATCTTTTAGGTTCATGTCAATGTGTATACTAGACAGCTTTCCTTGTCAGGCCCTCCGTCCTGCACCACTGACAAAGAGAAGCCAAGCCGGAAAATCCCGATGGACTTTCTCCGCCAATACCGGGATCGAACCCGCAACCTCCAGACTAGCGATCCAGCGTCTTACATACTTAGTCACCTTGTCTCCAACTCTGAAAGGTATTTTACAAACCACTGTTAAAATTCAATAGGATTGTTCGTCTCTCAACATATATCAATGTTACCTGTAGAGCGAATAAAAAACAAATATTTCACCTCTACAAATCGTCCAACTTCTGAATCCAGTTTCTTCCTGGGTTCCTCTTCTTCCTTTTTACACGAATCTCTTTCATCCTGGATTTTGATTTCCTTATAATCACCATTCGTATACACTTGGTCATTTCTATCAAATAATAACAATAGTCATACATTTGGTCACTTCTATCAAATAATAACAATAGTCATACACTTGGTCATTTCTATCAAATAATAACAATAATGGGGAGATGAGCCGATGACAAAATTAAATGAAATGGGGTTTAGCGTCCTATATTTCTGCTTTATTGTAGCTAATGAAGACGGGCATAAAGTATGACATTCAGTATGCTATGAGAGAAATTTGGACCGGTTAGCGACACTACGGCCTACTTTTATATTGAATTACAAGTTCTTTTGCACTGCCACGGGTTCTTTTGCACAACAATGACTTGCCGCTGATCCTTGTCAGGCCCTCCATCCCGCACCATTGACAAGGGGAAAGAATGTCGAAAGATCGAACAGCGTCCAACCCACTGAGCCAGCGCGGTTTTCTTGTCGATTACATTATATATCGATCGATAATTATATAATTGGGTTATCGGCGTACATTGGTATTTGTCCATAACTGGACATGTTTACCAATATTTGGATCGAGATTCAATTTTACATAATTTCTAAGAAGACCGATTTTAATCTTGTGAGAGGTTTTTGGACACCAGCCGCGTTATTTCAAACGAACGACACCAATCCGTTGCGTGTGGTAGCGACAGATCTAAAACTTACGACCGAATGTCGTATTACGCAAGATTAAGTAACGGTTACGCAAATATAATCTGATTTCTGCGCAGCTCAGATGAAAGCGTCTGTATTTATCCAAAGTGAACCATAAACATTTCAAGACGCACGTGGTGGCAGAACTTGAGATTTAAATGATTTGAAAATAAATTGTTCAATAATAAGACAAACATGCGGACACGACGTTAAACGCCATTTTATTCCAGGGCCCTTATTCACGAAAACTTAAACTAAGATACAATCGAAATTTTAAGAAATACTGCAATTCGATTGGCTGACCAGTAAAATCAATTTGCCTATATCCAATGAAGTTGCAGTATTTCTTAAAATTTCGGTTGTAAGTTTTCGTGAATAAGGGCCCAGTATACTTACAGAATATTGGAGACTGTTTTAACTACATTTGAGTTACATGTTATCACCGTATCTGTTGTTTTAACACCATTTGAGTTACATGTTATCACTGTATCTGTTGTTTTAACACCATTTGAGTTACATGTTATCACTGTATCTGTTGTTTTAACACCATTTGAGTTACATGTTATCACTGTATCTGTTGTTTTAACACCATTTGAGTTACATGTTATCACTGTATCTGTTGTTTTAACACCATTTGAGTTACATGTTATCACTGTATCTGTTGTTTTAACACCATTTGAGTTACATGTTATCACTGTATCTGTTGTTTTAACACCATTTGAGTTACATGTTATCACCGTATCTGTTGTTTTAACACCATTTGAGTTACATGTTATCAACGTATCTGTTGTTTTAACACCATTTGAGTTCCATGTTATCAACGTATCTGTTGTTTTAACACCATTTGAGTTCCATGTTATCAACGTATCTGTTGTTTTAACATTAGTAATATTATTCTTCACACATCTGTTTCTGTCGGGATCTTTTGATTCATCCATTCCTGTATAATATACACACTGATAATTATACTATCAAAGCTGAAAGTTAGACGACAATGACAGACAAATACATAAGGTGGGACGGTTTTGAATCTTTCAATTTCATGAACTAAAATTAAATGTAGTTTGACATATTATTTGAAAAGGGGGATTGAGGGCTGGGGTGGGGAGACGGATTTTTAGTCAAGTGGCGTGGTTTCGATTGCCCGCTTGTACGTGACAAAGAGTAGGGTCGCCTGTCCAACCTCGTGGAAATTCTCCTAGTCCCCCGGTGTTCTCCCATTGCTAAAGAACCCCACGCGCACGCGAATTATTGATATAAAATTGAATATGTTAGTCCTGTAATGACCTAGTTTGTGTCGAGTGGACGTTAAACCCCATTTCTTCCACTCCCCTACTTGAAGATGGGCATACGTCACGTGCTGTGTGACGGTGACGTTTTTACCGATTTCCAACTGTCAACGGTTCTGCTCCGACTGGGCTAATGAAGACGGGCATACGTCATACAGTGGGCTATGAGGGAAATTTTGCTCGTACAGCGGTGATAATGCCTATACTCTTATATCGAATTCGAACTGCCAAGGGATCTTTTACGGTCACTCCAATGTGTACACCGGACCTGTTTTTCGTTCCATCCGAACGACTATACAGGCCCTCTGTTCTGCGTCACTGACAAGTCACAAAGGGAACCTCCGGGTTAGCGAGCCAACTTCTAAAGGCTACCTCATTTTATTATTCAATCTACAATGATGTGTATAAACAACGCTATTATTGTCGTTTAACTAATCTATTATTACGTTGAAATGAAATGGGGTTTAACGTCTGAACCAACCTGGATAAGCCCTCCAGTGTAATTCAAGGGACTTTTTGCCCGGGCAGTGGTCTTTCCGCCATGTCGAATTCCAATTATCAAGGATCCTATTTTACATGGGATTTAGATTTTCCGTCCTATACGAGTGACTAGACACTGTTCCTTGTCAGCCCTTCCGTCATACACCATTTGATAAGGGGAACCACGAAAAACCAGGATCGAACCCGGGATCCATCGCTTATTAAGCCAGTGCCCTACTCACTACGCCACAATAATGAAAGTATCATCATAGTCCAAAGAGCAAATTTTAGTATATCATTTGTTGCTGAAGAAAGAATGAGTGTCATCCTTATAAGACATAAAGAGGTAGATTTCACAAATTAAAAACGTAGCATGTTAATAAATTCAGAAGTAGTATATCCATATAAGTGTTTTTAATTAGAATGAGTGTCATTTAAAAAAATAAGCGTCTTTTTTATATTTGGTTCAGTACAATTAATTAACATTTCTCTGTCAAAACTTCAGTTTCTTCGTAATAATAAAAGTGAATTGAGTGAATTCTAAACTGTTTATCTGTCAAATTTCCTGGTTTCGAGTCCAAGCTTTCAGTAAAGGGCTCGGGGCGAAGGAGTAGGATCGCCTGTCTAACCTCGTGGGTTTTCTCCGGTGTCCGCTGTTCGAGACTGAAATTAAAGAGTACCATACTGGTACAAGCCTGCGATCGAAAAGAAACTTGACTCAAATGACACTGACATAACTTTTAACCATAAAGCGCATGTACATATTACCTAATTCTATGTTTATTTAGTATTATGACAGTTCCTGTGTCGTCTTGACAACCAGATAATTTACACCTGTATTATTATGAAACAGACAATATGTATGTAATCTTACCTGCAACCTAGCTTACCATCTTGAGAACTGTGTATATATATATCACCTGTATGTAGTATAGAATATCAACCGTGACCACTAGTGATATACAAGTTTACACTATATATTGACCTATATATACCCAACTTGTAAACAAGTGTTACACTGGATCGATATCAGCCATTCCACACTATCAGAACATCAAATCAAAAATTAAAATCACAAAATTATTTTGTTTTTCCAACATCATTTGTATTCTAATATCACCCCCTTAAATTATGCAATATATCATCCTATAATAATAACATTTTCTATAAATATTGGCCACCTGCAGTCCTTGACCTCAAATGGTAAGTATGACATAAACATGATATTATGGAATAAAAATGAATTATCCCTGGAATATTCTATTATAATTTGGGTCAATTTTGACCAAACAAGATCAAAAAGGTCATTGTCCACTCAGTTCAAGAAATCTGTCGATGAGTGAACCTGATCCCCAATTTTTCTGCATCCGAAAACAACCTAATTTCGATGGTCACACGAGTCACAAAAGTGAGTATATTTCTTTTATAGCACCTTTTAAAATAACTTTATTATTTGACAAATATTAATGATAAATAAGCATACGAAGCTGAATATCTGAATGCATTTTTGTAATGCTATCTCTTTTTTCCATTGCAAAAAAACTACTTAAAGTCGTGTCACGCGAGTCACGCTAATTGTTCTACCGAGTCACGCTAATTGTTCAACTTAACCTTTCTTTTAGCAACTATAGAACAGTAATTTAATTTGTTATACTGCTTGTGTCATGTTTTCGTTCTAAAACTAATTTCTTGTTTTATTTCCAGGATGTCACTGACAGCTGCAGAACGCCAAAAACGACGTCGAGACAAACTGAAGAAAAGTGGAGAATATTCGAAATACAAGGCTAGAATTGCTGAATATTCCAGGAATCACAGGCTAAAACTTACGACAGAGTTAGAAAATGAAAGTGAAAGAAACAGAAAACTAATAATAGATGAAAAAAGGAGGAAAGACAGAGCACGACAGGCTTTATGCAGGCAGAGAAAAATGGATTGTCCCCTTTCCGGTACTAGTTCTAGTAGTCCTCAGGTGTGCAAGAGATGGATAAAGAACAAGCTATTTTTTAGTACAATCAGAAGCAATAATCCGGGAAGTTATGTTCCGAAATGCGCGAATATGGAAAGTGACTGAGATTTTGCTTTGTGATATAAAGATATTTTAAGGTTCATCAAAATCTTTTTAAAATTTTGATCTCTAGAGGGTCCACAACCTTCGTATTACATACTTTTACACAATTTGCGTACAAGGAGCGGTCATTGTATCGGGCAGTTTCCTTTCGATTCGAACTCAACCTTCATTTTTGTGTAACGGTGATATATAGCGTATAGTTGTTCGTATTGGAAGAAATACCAAGGTCCCGTGTACATATTGGCGTGTAGGTAAAAGATTCCTTGGCAGTTGGAAATCGTAGTACGAGTAGGACGTAGCAACGCTGTCAGGACAAAATTTCCCTCAGGTGTATGTCCGTCTTCCTTGACCCAGTCGGTGAAGAACAGTAGGACGTTAAACTCCATTTCATTTCATAAACAGAAATAATAAGAGAAGTTTCTATAAAAACCTTTTCCCTGTACTCACCATATAAAGGAATACCACATTATGTTTCCATAGTAACAGAAATCTATCAAAAAATATTGCCATTTATAACCCCTGAAAATAAACATATACATATAAAACTCTCATTTAAAAGGGATAAATATATTTCTCTGGAACCTTATAATAGAAAATGAAATGAAATGGGGTTTAACGCCCCACTGTACAGTGTGCTATAAAGGGAATTGTCAAGGGATCTTTTACGTGCACGCCAATGTGTACACGGGACCTCGATTTTTCTTCCCATTCGAACAACTATTAAGTTGTAGACTACATGAGCTGTCATATCATTTTTACTATCAATATTACAAGGGAAGGGAAATAACTCCGGAATGATTCCAGAAAACACAAACAAGATGTCGCCTTTATCTGATGAAGCTCAGAAATAATCTGTCTTTTGTACAGTCTAGAACGAACAGGGTAAAAAATATCTACAGTTTTATAATTTACAAATATTAACCATGACTCTTATGTGGGGTGGGAGATTGTGGGGTCTAGTCGTTTAACGCGTGTGCGTGAAACCATAAGGTCTGTCATTGAGTCAAGTGGCGTGGTTTCGATTCCCACGCTTGTATGTGACAAGGAGTAAGGTTGCCTGGCCAATCTCGTGGATTTTCTCCGGGTCCTCCTGTTCGTTCGTTGGTTCCTGTAGTTTTACGTCCACTTCCACCAAAGGTGATATCGTAGACAAGTGTTTCCTACGAAACTTGCCAGAGGAAGCTACAAAAATAGGCTTGATCCAGCTTATTTTGTGTAAAACACGATATATTTCATCCATATGCTTAATACTCCTATAGAATAATAGAAATAAAATTAAACCGAAATTACCTGGTTTGTGCCGAATGGGGGTTAAACCAACGGGTGTAGTAGTGGTATAATAATATATTAGAGGTGGTACGAAGTGTTCTAGACTTACCAATATATGATAATTCTGATGAGTAGTAGAATAGGTGTAGTAATGGTGTTATAATATATTAGAGGTGGTACGAAGTGTTCTAGACTTACCAATATATGATAATTCTGATGAGTAGTAGAATAGGTGTAGTAATGGTATAATAATATGGTAATAACCATTGAACAGAGAAGAGACCGTGAACCAGTATAACTATAGTGGTTAGAGATATCACATACACCAATTTCTCTTGTATACTTTTCTTCTTTAATAACTAATAAAATATAACCTGTTATAGCAAGAACGTTCTTTAATAACTAATACAATATACAGTTTAATAATTCTTAAAATATAACCTGTTATAGCAAGAACGTTCTTTAATAGCTAATAAAATATAACCTGTTATAGCAAGAACCTTCTTTAATAATTCTTAAAATATAACCTGTTATAGCAAGAACATTCAGCTCTTTATCTAAATCTTACATAATTATTACATATTATTATTATTAGAGATAATTCAATTCAAAGTCTGAAAATATTATGAAAGAGGTAAATCTGCCTATTGCAGGTTTTTCTTTAGGCCTTAAATGTTGTATAAATTAATAATTAGGCATTAATAAACTTATCCAGACCATAATCAACTCTAGATGGCATCGCTGGCGTGTGATATTTAGCGGATTGGAATACATATTTTTAAAATAATTAAACGTAAAAATGGATAATCGAGACTTTGTCTTTTATAGTACCGACTTTAGTAATGATGATCGAGACTAGTCTAAAATTCAAAAGCTAATATCATGGTTCAGAGTGGAGCAATTTGACTGAAATTTTCAGCATATTCTATTTACGTTATCTATTTTTTTCACTATTATAGCGAGAACAGCCAATTCTTTATCTAATCCTCCATAATGCCCTTTTAAGTGTTCATATATCAATGGGGTTTACTGTTCTACTCCGACTGGGCTGATGGGTATACGCCATACAGTGTGCTATGAGGAAAATTCTGCCTAGACAGCGGCGCTGCAGCCTACTCTTATATCGAATTCCAATTTCCAACGTGTATACGGGACTTCTGTTTTTTGTCCTATCCGAACAACTAGGCAGATGTCCTTGCCAGGTCCTCTGTCCTTCACCCGATCAACTTTCTCGGACAATACCGGGATCGAACCCGCGACCTCCAGACTAGCGAGCCAGCGTCTTACTCACTTAATCACCGTTTCTCCAACTCTGAAAGGGATTTTCCAAACCACTGTTAAAATTCAATAGGATTGTTCGTCTCTGAACATATATCAATGTTACCTGTAGAGCGAATAAAAAACAAATAGTTCACCTCTACAAATCGTCCAACTTCTGAATCCAGTTTCTTCCTGGGTTCCTCTTCTTCCTTTTTACACGAATCTCTTTCATCCTGGATTTTGATTTCCTTATAATCACCATTCGTATACACTTGGTCATTTCTATCAAATAATAACAATAGTCATACACTTGGTCACTTCTATCAAATAATAACAATAGTCATACACTTGGTCACTTCTATCAAATAATAACAATAGTCATACACTTGGTTATTTCTATCAAATAATAACAATAATGGGGAGATGAGCCGATAACAAAATTAAATGAAATGGGGTTTAGCGTCCTATATTTCTGCTTTATTGTAGCTAATGAAGACGGGCATAAAGTATGACATTCAGTGTGCTACGAGAGAAATTTTGACAGGTTAGCGACACTACGGCCCACTCTTATATTGAATTACAGGTTCTTTTGCACTGCCACGGGTTCTTTTGCACAGCAATGACTTGACGCTGATCCTTGTCAGGCCCTCCATCCCGCACCATTGACAAGGGGAAAGAATGTCGAAAGATCGAACAGCGTCCAACCCACTGACCCACCGCGGTTTTCTTATCGATTACATTATGTATCGATCGTTAATTATATAATTGTGTTATCAGCGTACATTGGTATTTATCCATAACTGGAAATGTTTACCAATATTTTGACCGAGATTCAATTTTAGATTATTTCTAAGAAGGCCGATTTTAATCTTGGGAGAGATTTTTGGACTTACTCCAGCCGCGGTATTTCAAACGAACGACACCAATCCGTTGCGTGCAATAGCGACAGATCTAAAACCTACGACCGAATGTCGTATTACGCCAGATGAAATATCGGTTACGCAAATATAATCTGATTTCTCAGCAGATCAGAGACCGTAAAGCTCAGATGAAAGAGTTGGTATTGGTCCAAGTGCACCATAAACATTTCAAGACGCACGTGACGACAGAACTTGAGATTTAAATGATTTGAAAATAAAATGATTCAATAAATTTACAATTTACGATCCCTTGAAGACAAACATGCGGACACGACGTTAAACCCCATTTTATTCCAGTATTGGCCTACTTACAGAATATTGGAGACCGTTTTAACACCATTTGAATAACATGTTATCACCGTATCTGTTGTTTTAACATTGATGTTATTATTCTTCACACATCTGTTTCTGTCGGGATCTTTCGATTTATCCATTCCTGTATAATATACACAGTGATAATTGTCCAATCAAAGCTGAAAGTTAAACAACTGTACCTTATAATGCCAGACAAATTAATAAGGGGGAACGGGTTTAAATCTTACAGAATGAAAATGAAATGGAATGGGGTTTAACGTCTTACTGTTCTGCTCTGAACTTGAGTTAATGAAGACGGGCATACGTCATACAGTGTGCTATGAGGGAAATTTTGCCCGTGCAGCGGTGATAATGCCTACTCTTATATCGAATTCCAATGTGTACACATGACCTCTATACAGGCCCTTTGTTCTACGTCACTGACAAAGGGGAACATCCAAGTTAACGAGCCAATGTCTAACTCAATGAGTCACCGCGCCTCTTCGGGTTATTCATGTAACATATTATATTTATGACTATTGGTATATTTTAATATAAACATATGGGCTGGTATATTTTAATATATAAACATGAATAGGCCTATGACTGATATATTAACGTGTAGGCAATCTACCGTATCTAGTTTTATTATACAACACTGTATATCTTATATAGGCTATCTGATCTTATTATTCAATCTACAACACCGTCTATACACCTCATAGTAAACACAGCTATTATTGTCTTTTAACTAACCTATTATTACGTTGAAATGAAATATCATAGGTCTGAACCAACCGGGATAAGCCCTCCAGTCCAGTGTAATTTAAGGGACATTTTGTGCCCGTGCAGTGGTCTTTCAGCCATGTCGAATTCCAATTATCAAGCATCCTATGGTATTTTACGTGGGATTTAGTTGTTCTGTCCTATACGAGTGACTAGGCGCTGTTCCTTTTCAGACCTTTCGTCATACACCATTGATAAGGGGAACCACGAAAAACCATGATCGAACCAGGTACCCCTCGGTTATTAATCCAGCGCCCTAATCACTGCACCACAATAATGGAAGTATCATCATAGTCCAAAAAGCAAATTTTATTATCTCAATTGTTGGGCGAAGAACGAAGGAGTGTCATTTAGAAAAAAACCCAAAACATTTAAGTGTGTATTTTTATATTTGGGTCAGTTTAATTAATGAACATTTCTGGGTCAGAAATCAAAAATCCAGTTGTTTATGTGTAAACTTGAGTTTCTTTGTAATAAAACAAGTAAATTGGGTGAATTCTAAACTGTTTGATGATAATTAACACTAATTTTGTATTATCATACATAATGTAATAATTCAACGTCGTCTAACACGTTTAATTTAGACCATAAGGTCTGTCATTGAATCAAGTGGCATGGGTTCGATTCCAAGCTTTTAGACAAGGACTCAGGGGCGAAGGAGTAGGATCGCCTGCCTAACCTCGTGGGTTACTCCGGTTTCCGCTGCTCTAGACCGCTACACACAAGCGAAATACTGAAATTAAAGAGTACCGTACTGGTACAAGCCTGTGATCAGTGCGATCGAAAAGAAACTTGACTCAAATGACACTTACATAACTTCTGACCATAAAGCGCATGTACATATTACCTAATTCTATGTTTATTGTGTATTATAACAGTTCCTGTGTCGTCTTGACAACCAGGTAATTTACACCTGTATTATTATAAAACAGACAATATGTATGTAATCTTACCTGCAACCTAGCTTACCGTCTTGAGAACTGTGTATATATATATCACCTGTATGTAGTATAGAATATCAACCGTGACCACTAGTGATATACAAGTTAATACTATATATTGACCTATATATACCCAACTTGTAAACAAGTGTTACACTGGATCGATACACAGTGTGTCACATCACTTATTATCCTCCCTAATATCAGACTAGCCATTTTACTTATTATTCCCCTTAGCTATTTCACTTTTTATTCTCCCTAATGTCACACTAGCTATTTCACTTTTTATCCTCCATTTATCAGCCATTTCAGATATTATCCATCTTATTATCGCACTAAATAATATGAAAAATATAAAAAATAAAAGTTTAGCAAATTTAAAACAACCACATGTCAGACTAGCCATTTCAATTATTATCGTTAAGGGCATTAAATAAATTGTGTATTATTATTATTATTATTATTATATAGCGTTCTGCTTTCGGATGTATTCAGAGATGCTTTACAATATTAAAAATATGATACGTACATAAATATAAATAAACTATCAAAAATAAAAATAGTTTAGCGAAATTGAAGCAATAACATGAGTAAATGAGACATTAATTTTAAGAGAAAACAAGGCGAGTAAATTGATTTTAGAACAATATTATACGATTAGCTTTCCGAAACAAATACTTTGTGCAGCCGAATAGGTAGAGTTTAAATTCACCCTGGCCCTGGCCCAGTTGCAAGCGACTCCCAATAACTGTGAGGGAGACAGAGGGAGAGTTAGTCATTTTGGGACTAACTCGGAGAAAACCCTAGATTTTGTCACGTACATGCAGGGAATCGAAGCATGCCACTTGACTGAATGACAGAGTTAGAGGACGTAAAACCCAATTACAATTTAATTTGCGTTTCATAATAATAATAATAATAATATCTTTATTTTTAAAGGTGAAAAATTAGGCTTAAAGCCTGTTTACAATTGTGCCCTTTATAACAAAGAAATGAAAAAGACAGTAACAGAACAAGACACTTAACAAATACTCACACACAAAACATTCAAATATATACTGATAAGCTAAATAGTTTAACTTCAAAACTAAAAGTAATATATAGGTAATATGTAGTAAGTAGTTGATATATTAAATATAGGCTACAGGTTAAGAAGAAGATATAACATGCCTAGTGATATTTTTCTTAAATAAATGAAGATTTTTAATATTTTTAAGTGAATATGGGAGAGAATTCCAAAGCGCTGTACCTCTATATTGTAAACTACATTTAAATATTTCATTATTAGGTCTACAGATAGAAAGTCTATTATTGAGAGATGAATATGGAGTGGTGTTATAATGAAAAGTATTATATAAATATGATGGACAAAGTTTATGGATGATTTTATAAACAAAAATATATTTGTTAATTAAAAGTCTTTGATAAATAGTTTAAAGATTTAAGGATGAAGATAAAAATTGATAATTAGATGAGAAGGAATGATCAGAGATAGGTCTATTGTAAATTAATTTAAAGGATAATTTTTGAAGTCTCTCAAGTTTAGATATAGATGTAATTGAACAAGAGTCCCAAATAGTGGAGCAATAATTAATATGAGATTGAATATGAGCAAAATAGAACAATTTAAGTACTTCAGTAGGAAGCAACTGCTTAGATAAATGATCAACATGGGGAGACCAAGTGAAATTTTCATCAAAAATGATGCCTAAAAGTTTAAATGTAGAGACATTTTCTAAAGGTGAATTATTTATGTGAATTTGAAATTTTGTTGAAAGTAATTTACGCCTTGAAGAAGGTGTAATACTCATTGTTTTAGTTTTGGTTTCATTAATTACCATGTCATTTGTGGAACACCAATTTTGAATAATAGAAGTTTCATTTTGCAGTGTGGTAATTAATGAAGTAACATCAGAAGATGAGGAATAGACAGTAGTATCATCAGCAAATAAATCATTATTAACATGTAAATGTAAAGGTAGATCATTAATAAATAAATTAAATAACAAAGGACCAAGGATTGAACCTTGGGGAACACCTTGAGTTATCATAGCAGGGGCAGAATAAGTTTGTCCAATACTGGTACATTGTTGTCTATTATATAAATAGGAAGTTAACAATTTAATAAGAGTATAAGATAAATCATATAATTTCAGTTTTTGAAGTAGAAGATTATGATTAACTAAATCAAAGGCTTTGCGAAAATCAATAAATACCATACCTGTATACAGTTTATTATTAATAGCATGATAAATGTTATCAGAAATTGGCCTATAATTACTTTGATCATTTTTAGCACCAGATTTATAGAATGGTACAACTTTAGCATGTTTGAGAGAAGAAGGAAACATTTCTGGTGGATGACACGTGTGAGGTGCCCAAGTTTTAATTTCCAAAACAAAAAACAGAACTTCAAAGATTTGGCATACGGTAGGCTACATTTTGCTTTTAATTATATAAGCATGCAATGTCATTGGTTCATTGGATCTTCGGTCTTCGGCTGTTTCCATACCAATTACGCCTACCATACCGTATTGATTATTCAAAAGTTCATATCTAGATTTTAATCTAACAAGACATTGTTTACACAGGCACTTACTGTTAAAATTTACCTACCATTTCAATTTCCCTTGTATCATGCCATTCTGACTAACTTATAATTTTTAAATAGTAGTGTCAGGAATCCGATTGACCGTTACACGCTGAGAGGTCAATGGCCTTCGTGTTTACATTTTATTGCATTCGGATAACACCGTATTTCTCCATGTGAACCAGGGATACTACTGTCCAATTTATATATCTTCAATGTCTACCAGTATTAGGAATTATTTTTACTGATAGACATAGATAAAGAGTCTATGTCTGATTACAGAATTATAAACAACTTTATATATATTAATTATTATTATCATTATTATCTCAAAATTATTCGTGTTGCCGATTGCACATCTTGTCCCGATGTTTCGAATGAATTTCTGGATTTAGCTGCGTGACTTTTCTAAATAAAGGTAAGTAACTCTAGCTATTTAAAATTAGTATGAATCGGACCAAACGTTATTTTTATAAAGTTATTCATTGTTAAATCAAATGATTCTTCTATGCATAAAGAGAAGAGCGCGCGTGTGTGTGGGGGGGGGGGGAGGGGGGGGTCTGTATGCACATCAAATACAACCGAAATTAATTAGGTCATTTCGCAATGGGAATACACAGGCGATACGGCATCGCGGATGCTTCCATGTAGCCGCCTCGAGATATTACGTTACGTTGCCCTTCTTTTGTGATGCCCTTCTTTCGTGATGCTCTTCTATCGTGATACCCTTCTTTAGTCATGCTCTTCTTTCGTGATACCCTTCTTTCGCGATACCCTTCTTCCGTGATGTCCTTCTTTTGTGATACCCTTCTTTCGTGAAGTCCTTGTTTTGTGATACCCTCTTTTGTGATGCTCTTCTTTCGTGATACCCTTCTTTCGTGATGTCCTTCTTTCGTCATGTCCTTCTTTTGTGATACCCTTCTTTCGTGATGTTCTTCTTTCGTTATAAACTTCTTTCGTGATACCCTTTTTTCGTGATGCTCTTCTTTCGTGATACCCTTCTTTCGTGATGTCCTTCTTTCGTGATACCCTTCTTTCGTGATGCCCTTCTTTCGTAATACCCGTATTTATTATGATAATAAAAGGGATGACCCAGGAGTCATAACTAAAGATGTCAACCAACAGAAGATTTGGGAGTTCATTTTCAGTAAAATAGACTGTCGTTTTTCTTTGTAATAATTCTAATTAGTATGCCACGGCAGTTTAAATAACAATATCAACCCACAGCAAAAGAAACACCTGGGATTGTTATTCAACCCATGAATCTTGAAGAACAACCCAGCTTGAATCGTGGAGTTATAATCATGAAGAACAACTCAGCTTGAATCGTAGAGTTAAAATCATGAAGAACAACCAAGCTTGAATCGTAGAGTTATAATCATAATAACTGATAGCAGCCCTTGTAATGATAATATGGAGGATGCATCAGCAGTCTAAAATAAACAACACCCAAAAGCGGAATAAAATCAATCCGCCAAAAGGGTCGGATTTATGTCGGGTGATGGGTCTACAACCAGATACACCATGTAAAAGCGGACACCTAATTAAACACACATTGTGCAAGCGCTAAATCTGCCAATTGCAGGTCTTTCTTTACGCCTGAAATGTTATCTAAATTATTAATTAGACTTTAATTAACCTATCCAGACTATAATCAACTCTCCAGGTCATCGCTAGCCTGTGATATTTACTGAATTAGAACCCGATCTGCTGCTGCTGATTGAATCAAAAATTGGATAATCGAAACTATGTTGGGCTAGACCCAAAATTAAATCGCTAAATTCTCGGTTCGAAGTGGATCAATTTGACTGAAATTTTCAGCAAATTCCCTTTCCATTATCTAGTATTTAACTATTATAGTGAGAACTGTCAGTTCTTTATCTAATCTCCCATAATTTATTTTTAATAAATTAATTCCACAATAATTTTTTACCATAAATATTTTATTTATATATTTTATATTATATTACAAAAGCGACATATAAATTGTATTTATGTCAGTGGTATTCACATAAAATCATCGTCTGTCTCAATTACACCTACCGATAAAAACACCCTGTCACATGACACAGTGGTTGTTGATTGATTGACAGGTTGTAGTCTGGATCAAATTACTGAGGAGGAGGAGGTGTCTTTATTCCGTCATCAATTACATGGTGACGTCATACATACCGACAGTGTGCTCTGTTTCCTGAATGGAGAACGTTAGATCGGAGACAGTCTTGCACTTATGACGTCACAATGTGTATTGTGCGTTGGGGTATGGGTAAGGGTTAGGCTTGGCCCAGGGTTAGGGTTAGCGCTAGCCCTATTTATATCTGGATACTTTAACGAAATCTGCAGGTCCTAACCCACAATCCACATAATTTGTGCTAAATGCCTTAAACTGGACTTCAGCAGAATATAAAACATTGTCTCCGCCGCCGTGCACACACCCATACACCCCCCACACACACACACACACACACACACACACGCACGCGCACACACACACGTGATGTATTCATACGTTTGTCACAGTTTTTAACTGGACTTCAACAGAATATAAAACATATTCAGTATTTATAATTATATACACAGTAAAAATAACATCTCCATTTTATACACCATCAAGTTATATATCTAATATTGTTTTATAGTTAGTATATATACATAGAATTCTATGTTCAAGTTAAATGTTTAATATTGTTTTATAGTTAGTATATATGATTTAATATTTTATACACCATCAACAGACTAGAACCACCGGGTGACTGTATCGCTATCTATTATATTAAAGTGTGATAATGTAAGATCTTTGTTGTGTTGTTGGTAGATGTACTGTAGATATAACCAATATAACCATCATACTCTACACCATACTTC
Source organism: Patella vulgata (assembly GCF_932274485.2). NCBI lineage: Eukaryota > Metazoa > Mollusca > Gastropoda > Patellidae > Patella > Patella vulgata. The sequence goes on along the minus strand of NC_065881.2, from coordinate 87,710,352 downwards.
TTTCTATACTCATTCAGTATCATCTTCTCTAATTTATCCACTGTTTGATCTCTACTTATACTTATATTCATCTTATACAGACCACTGTAAATACAGGTAAATATATATTATAATACTTATATCATACAGGGAAATATATATTATAATACTGTAAATAAAGGTAAATATAATATATTGTCAGTTTAATTAGCAAGTGAATAAAGACCATGTTTCTACTTACAAGCTGTAGTATAGTATAGTAAGTTCAATCATATCATCTTTTTCTTTAATTATATTTTTATTTGTTTTCTTGACTCCTGTTTTAACTTCCAGAACTTTCTTTATATCTCTTCCCTGGCTGTCAACCATCAGGACTAACATAATATAAACAGAAATTACGATAATAAGACTTGTGACGTAATTGTGACTTGTGACATAATGGTGTCTCGTGACGTAATCGGCGTCAAAGCCTCGTTATTACCGTAAATAGATGAGAGAACGCTAGATCAGAGACGGTACTGAACATATGACGTCATACGTGGATTGTGGGTTAGAGTTAAGCTAAGGGTTGGGCTTGGTCCAGGGTTAGGGTTAGCGCTAACCCTGTTTACATCTCGAGACTTTGACGAAATCTGCAGGTTCTAACTCTAACCCTCACCCACATATGACATCAAGTGGTAAAATGTGCAGAACCGTCTCCGATTTAGCCTTCTCCAAATACATGATTTGAAAACACTATTAATGTTAATTCTACTCCCTGTGGCCGACATTATAATGTTGTTATAATAACAGATTTAATATAATAATACAAATGTCTTCTAATAGAGACAAACAGAAATAAATTTTTTAATAAAATGTCCAATAGGGAAATCCCTGTCTATTTGTGACTATGAGTTTAGCTTTGTAGATTAGATCATACTGGTCTTTTTTTATAATATGATTGTTTATTGTAAGCGTTGTAGACTAGATTATACTGCTCGTCATTATAATAATATAATAGCTAAGTGTAACGTTGAAGACAAGATTATAAGTTGTTAGGCTTAAAGATACCTTACCTCGAAATTAATTATGGGGAAGTTATTGCCCAAGAAAGTATGGAAATTTTGGTATACCCAGTCTTAGTAGAAAAATGTTGGATTTCATGACAACATCCACGGGGCACGCACAAGATAAACATGGGAGGGTATACCTAACAGGCAGCATGTAACATCCAGTAGATTTTGTAATTAAACGGCGGAAGAAGAAGTTGAGAGAGGACAATCCAGGAATTTAGTTTGGCTTCGATATTTATGGTAAATTGACAGCGATTAAAGGGTAAATACAGGCTGGTAATGGATTGCCCCTCAACCAAGTCATGTGATAAACATGGCTGATTCCTGTTGTCATGGAGTAGTTGTCTTAGCAAACTTTTGATAGAGAAATTAGTTTGAATATGTTTTTAGTCCAAGTATATTATCATATTACACAGTTTGTACGAGGGGAAGCACCTTTAACAGTTATATATTATCATATTACACAGTTTGTGCGAAGGGAAGGATCTTTAACAGTTACAAAATAACCAATTGATATTAAATAAGGGGGAATACCCTCAACATACAGATAAACCGGTCTGACCAGTTTATGACTATAGGTATATTGTAATAAATTTATTATAGGTAATATATGCAATCTGGTATCTAAGGGCGTGGGATATCATTAAATATAGGTTCTATAAACATAGCAATCCAACCACACACCCCGAAACAAATGTTGTGGATTTCAACCCAGACTTGTATGTGACCAGTAATATGGTCTACCACTGCCAAACCTCGTGGGTTGTATCACCCCCCCCCCCCCGGTTTCCTCCCGCTTCCAAACCTCGTGGATTTTATTAGTGTCCCTCGGTTTCCTCCCACCGCCAAACCTCATTGGTTTTATCAGGGTCCCGGGTTTTCCCCCACCGCTAAAGACCCTTACGTGTAAGCGAATTATTGAAAGTGAAACATGTTATTCTCCCCTACATTTCTCCCCTTCATCCCCACCACAATCCAATGCCTATTTTTCCAATTTCAATATATTATTTCATTGTCTGTATATTGAGGGGGGGGGGGGGGTGCACGTGTGTGCTGTATCATAAGGTCTGTCATTGAGTCAACTGGCCGGGTCCTCCGATTTCCTCCCACTGCTAAAGACCCCTACACACAAGCGAATTATTGAAATAAAATTGAACCATGTATGTGTTAGTCTCGAAATGACCTAGTTTGTGTTGAGTGGATGTTAAACCCATTCTATCTCTGTGTATATCGGACCCTGGTCTATTTGTCAGCACTAAATGACTGGATAAAGCCGAATTCAAATTATTTCAGAAATCGTGGTTGTATGAATGCGCTGGGTTCAGAACTTAAATCCGTTAAAATACCCCGAAACATGTTAATTCTACTTATATTGTCAGCCATGATGTTGTTGTTACAGTAACAGATTTGATAAACACAACCCTCTTCTACTCTGATCGACAGCAGAAATGGCGAGGAAAAAAAACTGGCGAGACAAACAGACAGGAAATATTTATTAAAATCTCCAAAAGGGAAATCACCGTCTATTTCTGATTATGACCTAAGCGTTGTAGACTAGGTTATACTGGTCTGAAATCCTGATAAATTCTTGGTAGCAGGTTTCAATGCGGGTACTGATGCGCATCCAGAAGGCAAGGGTGCTACCGAATACACCATACGGTGACGGTAGTGTGTCCATGTAGCCGCCGCGAAATCGGACCCCGTGTGAATTAATCCCGAGTCAGTTTGAACCCCTTGCGAATTTGGGACCCTAATTGGTTTATAACAAATTTCAACTCGCTATTCAGGCGACTTTGTTCTTCGAGGCGTCGCTATCAGATGCTGGTTTCTGAAATGAGGTCGCAACCAACAAAAGGTTGAGAAACACTGATCTAACCTATTCTATCAAAGTGATGCTGTATCATCTAACCTATTTACTAACAAATCAGTTTGATCAGGATTCTATTCATCACTGTACCAAATGATATTTGTATAATTAACAAAGGCTTTCAAACGACAGGAATCGAACGAATGTATAAAAATATGTAAAAACTAGTCAAATAGAGACTAAAATTATTTTTAAAAAAATCAACAGCACAATTGACAGTTTTGCTGTAGGAATAGCCATGTTAAAGTGTCTGTGTGATGGTATGGGTGGGTGCGTGTGTGTGTGTCTGGGTGTATGAGGGGGGGGGGGGTAGCTGAGACTTTCTTAGAGTATTTTTACCAAAGGTCTGTCATCAGAAAAACAAAATCCAGGTAATATAGGACTCGGTTGAACTGAAAATAAATCCTAGGGAAAGCCTCTCTATAATTTGTGGTATACGTGAGATTTGCACGTGAACATTAAATAGATTGATTGTTCAACTAAACAAAGAGTCGTTACATTAAATAGATTGAATGTTCAACTAAAGAAAGAATCGTAATATTAATAAATATATTGAGACGCTTTATTGCGTAGTCACCAATAGATATATTATTATCAATAGAAATCTACACGTCAGAAATTAAAATATTCCTTTCATAATATTTATATATTAAAATCAGGTCACTGGCAACTTGCCAAATATAAAATCGTGGTGGTCGTGTGGTTATATACTAAGCAGCAAAAGAAACGTCAGGTTGGTATGTTACTCTGAATAGACGCATTGCATAAAACTTGCCAAATGTTTTTATTGTATATTGGTGACCACATCTCTAACTTTACCTGAGCAATAAGGCTCCACCCCAAACAAGGAATTGAACCCAATAAAATGTTCTCAAAAACGCAATCTGACTTCTGAGATGGTAATGTGTTCTCCATGATTTTCATGTAACTCATGCTGCACGTGCTGTTCGCCGGGACCAGCCCTATAAGATGCACCCCTATACCTGGTTGAAACATTCACACTACAACGTCAGCAGCATGCCACGACTCACGACAGCCCCGAGAAACCAGGCGCTTGGAAGACTTCCAAGCGTTGCCAATCACTTCCAGGCCAATGTTCGGACCATCTACAGGCTTCAGCAACGCTTACGGGTCACCAACACCTCGGATGATCGCCCCAAAACTGGTAAACCATGGGTTACCACAAGACGACAAGACCACCATGTTGTGCGACAGCACGTGCAGAATCCCTTCACACAGGCATCTGAGTACCGATACATTGCGCCGACGTCTCACCAGAAAGAACATCCATTGCCGTAGACCTTACCGTGAACCGATTCTCACCCGTCGCCATCGACGTGGACGTCTACAGTTTGCCCAACACCACCAGAACTGTTCTGTTCACAGATGAGAGTCGGAATTGCGTATCAACTGCAGATGGCGGGACTAGAATATGGTGTCGACGTGGCCAGCGTTATTCTGACCAATGTGTCATGGAACGAGACTCATGGGGAGGTCCAAACGTAATGGTGTGGGGTGGAATCGGCCCGAACCAGAGAGTGGGTCCTATGGTGGTCCAGAGGGAGGAGGCGGCATCACAGCAGTGCGCGACATCGATCAAGCTCTCAGACCCCACGTCATACCACATTTCGCACCTCATCGAAACAACGTTTGCAGCATGACACCGCCAGAGTTACTCGGGGCTTTCTACAGCAGAACGGTGTCAACGTTATGCACTGCCCAACCCTTAGTCCGGACTTAAACCCGATTGAACATCTTTGGGATGAAATTCAGGGGAGACTTAATAACATCGTACCGAGACCAAACACATCCGATGGATTGCGTCAGGCTTTTCTGAGAGTGTGGTTCCAGGTGCCAATGGCGTTCATTAATCGCCTGGTCCACTCCATGTACAGACGGTGCGCTGCTGATATTGACACTCGCGGTGGACACACCAGATACTGATGTATAGACTGTATACAGACTCTAAACCTTCTCGTAATGTCTAGGAATTGTAATGAATTAATCACTAATGTGTCAACATACTGTTCAGAAAAAATTGCTTTGATCCATTTAGTAAATCGTTTTCTAGAATGATTTGATTTAAGTGCCTCTCTGATTTTGAAATGGTACTGACGTTTTTTGTTTGTTTTTTTTTTTGTTTTTTTTAAGTATAGATATAACCTGTCGTGGCCGCTACAACATGTCATAGCCACGGACAGTAGTGCTATGGTCGTTTGGTTATACAACAACCTTTCACGGAAATGCGTGACTTTTAAAGCTACAAATGGCATGGCCACGGAGAACCGTGGTGGGTGTGAGGTTGTTGGTCATTAAACCTTGGCATTCAGATAGAACTTAAAACCGAGACCAAAACAAAAACTTAAAAAAAGTCAAAATGTAACAAGAACACGGTTGATATTTTCAACTGAACAACAACGTCTATAAAAACAATTTCGATTAATATTACTCGAAATTCGTACTTCGCCTGGAAATATGTCAATAATGACAACGACGTTGTATTAGACTAGTCAGAGTAAGACGTGAAACCCCATCTCATTTTAATCATAAAGACAGCGACCTGCTATTTGGTATTATTCTAAATTGCTTGAATTATCTCGCAGGATGTATTTCTAGCACAAGATGAAATATATATTCCAAGTGAAATGTGAAACCCCATTATAGTGTAAACAATAAATGATTGCACTTTGGCAAGTCGAACGCCATTGTTGCTAAGGGGAGGGGGGGGATAGAAACTACCAATGACATAATTAGAAAGAGCAAATCAAAATTGTATTAACCCTGCCAACTTATCAAATGATATAAGATATTCTTGAAAGAGCATGTATACCCTGCATCGTGCACGATAAATTGGATAAATAAATATTCTCTAGAAATATTACTCGTTTAGTGGTTTTGTGGGTCGTGAAAATACAAGATTGACCTAGCTTTCTATAAATATAATATTTTCTTGAAAGAACCATACGGTAATCACGTGTTACGTGTTTTAGGTAACGGATCGCTTAGTTCACAAGGTATAAATGTATAAAGACTAGTCATGTGTTGGGTGTAGTTACATGTATAAATTATCATAATGTCGTCTTTCTATAGCTGTATAGAAAGCAGAATTCATATCTATTTAAGTGGTATGTAGTCATGAATAGGACAGGATCAGGTGTCATTGACAAGCCGATTGTTTGGGTTGAATCATATCAATGATGAATAACAAGTCGTTAGATAAAATTATTTTTAAATATGGATTTTGAGGGAATAAAGTGTAAATTTTAAATGGCGAATCTTAATTTAATGTGTGAGTATATTGTATATGGCGATCTTTGCGCGCTCTGAGACCATTTTCCGTCGTCGTAGCAGCGAAGTAAGGACGCCATCCCGATCTGACGAGTATATAGCCCATTACATCTTTTTAGGGAAAATCCTATTACATCTACACGTGATCACGCTGGCGCTCCCGCTACAACCTAAAAACGTACGGCAAAGTGCATCTAGGTCTCTAAGAACGATCTGTTGACGCAGTAGAAACTCTCGGGCCGAGAGGAGGTCGCCATGAGCTACCTTGACCGTGACTGTACTGCGTTAATACACTGTCATGGTTGGTTTCCACTACCTCTCCAAATCGTTCTCAGAGACGTTACTGCGTTTTACCGCATGATTTCATACATTTTAGGACGCAGTGTGATAGGGTTTTGAATAGACCGATGCCCTGGTCGCAGAAGGCTCTATTTTGGATGCACGGCGCACCTGTTCAATGAATGAGTTGTTAGCGTATTGCTGAATGCGTAGTGATAGCGCTGCGGTAGCGACTTGGGTGCACTGAGAGCACACATAGAGCAGTAGTGGGTGCATTGAAAGTGCACTAATGATCATACTGGGAACTGTATAGGATCACCGTGACAGCGTAGTAAATTTGTTAAGAACGTACTGTAAGCTAATTCGTGTCATGGATTTTCATAATTATTGGAGATGGCATTGCGCTTTGGTGAATAATTTCACAATCCGAAAACACAAAGCGCTGGCCGTTCGAGCTATTATAGTTGAAAAACATATAACGAAAAATGAATATATTGAACATTTCAGTCGAATTGCTTTATTCTGAGCTATGTTATGAGTGTGAGAAGATGTAGGTAAGATAGTCGAGATTCTCAAATGTCATAGCTACGATGATTATGAAAAGGGTTCGAGTATTTAACGTTAAATTATTAAATTATTATATCTCGACCATCCCATGGCCTATAGTGTTGATTACGTGTTTGGCAATATTCCAAGCAAGAAAGGTGAGCAATAGCCAGATTTAGGTCTTGCATAATGCATCTTTGTGCCTTTTGGGAGTAGGGTCGCCTGTCCAACCTCGTGGGTTTTCTCCGGGTCCTCCGGTTTCCTCCCACTGCTAAAGACCCCTACGCGCAAGCGAATTATGTAAATAAAATTAAACCATATGTTAGTCCCGAAATGACCTAGTTTGTGTCGAGTGAACGTTAAACCCCATTTCTCTCTCTCTCTCTTGTGCCTTTTGAATAACTTTATTTGACACTTTGGTTGCCATAGTAACAATGGTCGTACAACGAACAAATGAAACGACGAACCACGAACTTGCTTATTCGATATTCACCAAATATGGAATTAGTAATATAATAAAGGCGCCTTTAAAGGGAATAAGCCGGGATTGTTTTTTATGAGCCTAATAATCATCTAGAATGGACGCATTTACATTACTCGTATTATCTGCTTCTTCTGGACTCTTCCAACTACTATATTGTCATTACTTGCTATACTGTTGCCGCTATTGACAACAAATGCTCGATGATAAGTAGGATCCGTTTCCTCTGTCCCAATTAAACCTGCCAATTGTTGGTATCCCATAATACTTATCTAGCAAATTAACTTCTGGAAATCTTGTTCCATTCTATTTCTTGTTTACACGATGATTGGTTGGCTGGTTTCTAGTCTATGTGGATCCACTGTGCCTAAATGGGCGAGACGCTGGCTCGCTAGCATTGGCCGAGAAAGTTCATCCAGGACGGAGGACCTGAAAAGGCGGCTGTTTAGTCGTCCGAATGGATAGAAAAAAAAACGAGGCCCGTGTACAAATTGGATCGCACGTAAAAATTCTTTGCAGCTGGAACTCGATATAAGAGTAGGCCGTAGTGCCCCTGTCCGGGCATCCATCGTCATACCCATCGTCATTAGCCCAGTTCGGAGCAGAACAATAGAACGTTACACTCCGTGTCATTGTATTTCATTTCTAGTCTATGGCGGGTATCCTAATCTCAAACTAGTGATTTTTCTTATTGTACATATGCTTATATTCGATTCCCCATTATTGAATTGGTGACTTATTGTATGCCAGGTTGATTTCCGCTCATGCCGTCATAATGTTCCGGTTCGATGACTTTCGAGAAATAGTTTTTGGAGAAATGTATTTGGAGAAATGTTTTTAGAGAAATGTTTTGCAAGATTTGTATTTGGAGAGTTGTATTTGGAAATCTGTTGTTCGAGATTTGTTCTGTGAAAAATGTAAATGTAGGCTAATTTTTTGATTTTCTTAAATTTATTTTATCTTTATATTAAAATACATTTGAATTAAACATGTTTGTGTATCTCATGAAGACTTTGTACAGCTTTAAAATTACTGTTTAGACAAGACTATAACTGAGTCAGCTACGATAAATACTGTAAGGGTTTATCAAACGTGGATTCAAAAAAACTATGGTGGCGGATTGGTATCATGTCGTGATGTCACCCTTCATAAGGCGACATCATGACATATTAACCCGAAATCACGACAACGCTACAACTCGACATCACGGCATTAAAATTGTCGCAATGTCGTGTTAAAATGTCGTGTTGTGGGATTGGCGGTCATCTTCCTCTGTATATACGGTATGATTATATACACTGATCCTGGTGTTGGTCAAGAACGTTCCCCGGGATTTTGCAGCGTAGTTTTTCTTGTCGGTAGTTCAGGACGAAGTGTTTAGTTTAGTAGATGGGACAAAGACACAAGCTCATGTGTATAAATGTCGTGATGTCATATTAACATTTAGTGACGTCAGGTTGTCGCCTTATGAAGGGCCACATCTAGACATGATACCAATCAGCCACCATAGAAAACAAATATTTCCTTATTATTTGTAGCTCGACCTTGAAACTTGTTAAATCATACATATACATGAGTCAGTTACTATAAATAGTGTGTGGGTTTCTATTTACGGGGATTCTGCAAAAAATATTTCCTTATTTCTAGCACGGCCTCGTCCCTTGTTAGAGCCAGAAGGCGCTTCAACATCAGTGAAAGACGGTCGTGTATTTGTGTTATAAAGTAATCCACCAAGCTCATTACGTCATCAATATGTCTGATCAAGTGAGTATATTGAAATGATTATTTTAGAGAATATGAGGTTATTCTAGTTGTTCAATTTAACCAGTAATTTGTTTGAATGGCTCAATGATGGTTACATCTATTTGATAAGGCCAACTTCAAGGTTGGTCAAAAGTCATGAGATGTAATCTGGGCTAGCGCTAATCCTAACCTTAACCCTAACCCTAACCCTAGAGCGTTACAATGGGTAGAATGTCATAGTTATGGGGATGGCATGTGTAAGGTTATAAGATGATAGGGTGTTCATACAATGTCCCACCTCAGGGTATAACATCACAAGGTGTCCATACAATGTCACACCTCAGGGTATAACATCACAGGGTGTCCATACAATGTCACACCTAAGGGTATAGAACCACAGGGTGTCCATACAATGTCACACCTCAGGGTATAACATCACAGGGCATCCATACAATGTCAGACCTATGGGTATAAGATTACAGGGTGTCCATACAATGTCACACCTAAGGTTATAAGATCACAGGGTGTCCATACAATGTCAGACCTAAGGCTATAAGATTAAAGGGTGTCAATACAATGTCAGACCTAAGGCTATAAGATCATAGGGTGTCCATACAATGTCAGACCTAAGGCTATAAGATTGTAGGGTGTCCATATAATCGACGCTGGACTGAAAACATTCAAACCATTGCTAATTGAATTCGGAAAAATTTTACAGACAAAATTAACCCTATACCCCTATAACTATAATACCAAGAAATTGACCATTTTAAACCATTGGAAACAAAGATGTATTTTTATAGACAAGTGCTCTTCTTTTTTTTTATGACATTAGATATCAAGTGAGTTCAGATTTTCATTTAGGATATTTTTTGTTGTTGTTGTTTATTGAATCATATGGTAATATATAACACAGTTACAAAGCGTTTTGTTGGGGTCTTGGGTGATTTTTTATCTTGGGGTTGTAATTTGGGGCGTCATCTAATTGCTTAAATTGCCTTACAATAAAATAAACGGGTGCAGGGGCCCGTTTCACGAAAATTTAACTAAGATAAAATTCAAATTGTAGTTATTTGATTGAATAATATACTAAAATTTGAATAATCTTAGGTTGATTTTAGAGCTTATCCAATCAAAATTGAAGTATCTACTAAAATTTGGATTTTATCTTTAGTTAAAATTTCGAGAAACAGGGCCCAGGGCTGTAGCTGTACTTCCCATGCTATGGAAATAAATTGAATGGGAATTGTTGTTTTTTTGTGTATGATGGTATGTTACAATTATGTGACCCGGGCCATTGGTAATATTATTATTATTCTTTATGTCATAATCAATGTTTGTTAATGTCCTTAAAATTGATTTTAGTTAAAATTGTTGGGTGGACGAGAAACGAAATTCACGGCCTCTATCCCTCGTGGAGAAATGCGCAGTCGTAAATTTTGAGATACATTTCATTTCTTTACCCGAAACCAACCTGGTAATACAAGAGACGTGAAGTTGCATTAGTTGTTTTTGCATAAAATTAGCTCTATTTGTGATATATATAACTACAGCATATTATCTCCAACTTGGTATTAAATGAACGATACCACAATGAACCAGACGATGCGAGGGTGGTAAATCATACATGTAGAATGTTAACAGACAACGCCAGGGCAATCAATCACCATAATGTTAACAGACGATGCGAGGGCGGTAAGCCACCATATATGTAGAATGTTAACAGACGACGCGAGGGCGGTAAACCACCATACATGTAGACAGTGGCGGATTAAGCTCCACCAAGGCCTGAGGCGGCAGTTGCTGGAGGGCCTATATAGTTTTTAAATAGGACCTTTTTAAAATGGCGTGGGCCTAATTAATTTCGGGTCAGGGCCTATGTTGATTCCCGTTGGACCTAAACCCAACCCCCCTAACATTCATTGTCTTTGTGTTTTTAATCGTATCAGACAAGTCTAAACAAATTTTTTTTACAAAATCTTTGAGCCTGAGGCTGCAGCCTCATCAGCCCTACTGATAATCCGCCACTGCATGTAGAATGACAACTGGTGGAGATGTCGCACAAACCGTCCCGTTTTATCACATGTATGAACGTTAATACAATGTTGTATCAACATATATATACACAAACAGTGTTTTAAATATGTAGCAATTAATATAATTATCCAACGTAGCTACAGGGTGTCAGGGCCTTGGGTGGGGTTGTAGTTACCCAGTTGTGGACAGTCACGCCCCTATAATACATGCTAGATTCCATTACTGATTTAAGTTACTGCTTGATCAAGACTAGACTGGGACATACTAGACACTAATTTCCACCAGTATCCTATAAAGGCTTTGCACTGCATTAAGATTACTGTTTAATCAAGACTATACCACCACTGAGACATAATAATAGACACTAGTATCGATTATCATATAAAGGCTAGATTCAACTTTTTAAATTACTGTTTATTCAAGACTATGTACCATACCTGAATCAGCTACTAAAATAGTTTATGGGTTTATCAAAGGGGGGGTTCCTAAAAAAATATATATATTATTTGTAGCGCATACTCGAAACTTGTTAAATCATTCATAATACTGAGTCAGTTACTAAAAATAGTGTGTTGGTTTCTACTAACGGGGATTCTTCAAAAAATATTTCCTTATTTGTAGCGCATACTCGAAACTTGTTTAATCATTCATAATACTGAGTCAGTTACTAAAAATAGTGTGTTGGTTTCTACTAACGGGGATTCTTCAAAAAATATTTCCTTATTTGTAGCGCGGCCTTGTCCCTTGTTAGAGCCAGAAGGCGCCTCAACATCGGTGAAAGACGGTCGTGTATTTGTGTTATAAAGTAATCGATCACGCCCATTACGTCATCAATATGTCTGATCAAGTGAGTATATTGAAATGATTATATTAGAGAATATGAGGTTATTCTAGTTGACCAATTTAACCAGTAATTTGTTTGAATTACCAGTATCTGATGTGTGGTGCAGACCCCCCCCCCCCTGCACTTACTATTAGTATGTTAACATTTTGCAACTCGAAATTTAAATCCAGTGTTTCATTCGGGTTAAAATAAAACACTCAATATTATGTACAGGCCCTATTGGCCAATGTGTAGAAGGTCATATAGTTATGGTGATGTCAAACAATGTTGAAATGTCGATCAGTAATAAACAGAGAATTATCACCTGTTTATTTCCAGTTTAATTACAATGTGTCAATGAATTAATTTTACCTGAGTAAAGATTCAATTATATTAGTCGTCATGCACATATTCATGTCACACATATATTGGTTAAATGGATTAACGTTAATCATGAAATGGCCTAGTCTGTGTCGAGTGGACGTTAAACCCCATTACACACACCCACGCAGACATTCACACGCAGACGCAATGCGAGCTAGGAGAATTGTTAATGCATGCGCGTTGCATCAAAAGGTCTGCCACTGGGTTTTCGATTTTCCGCTTGTACGTGACAAGGAGTAGGATCGCCTGTCCAACCTCATGGGTTTTCTCCAGGTCCTCCGATTTCCCGCCACTGCTAAAGACCCCTAAAGACTTAGGCGCAAGCGAATAATGTAAATAAAATTGAATTATATGTTCGTCTCGAAATGACCTAGTTTGTGTCGAAATGACCTAGTTTGTGTCGAAATGACCTAGTTTGTGTCGAATGGATTTTAAATCGTTAAATCATATTGTAATCAAGAAATCCCCCAAAACAGTTTAAAATTTCCTTTACTGAAATTTCTCGTAAATGAGCAGGTCTGCGATCAAAATTTCTTTGTCTTACGTTTTGGATATCTATGGGCAAAAACATCATTTGAAGCCTGAAAACTAAATCTAAAAGCTTTTAATCAAATTCGCTTTTTGTCGTCTGCTGTTTTACACCAGTGTTGTAATAAGTGACTTTTTTTAATACCCAGGGGTGAGTGTTAGAGTTATTTTTAACTAGATAATAACTTTTATCAAGATATTATTATCTTATCAGTTTTTATGTAATTAGAAATAATATTGCACAAAGCTCCTTATTGTCTGACTATTGTTTTCTTATATCGGGAAGATGATATTGAAAATATACGAAAGATGAAGAGCTCGAGACCCTGTTTCACAAAAGCTTAAATGTCCTTAAAATCGTCTTAATCTAAAATATCATCCTAACTTAAGATAGATAAGTTTCAAGCATTTTATATAAAATCCACTTAAGTAATATTGTAAGTTATAATTTAATATTAACTTAATATAGTGGCGTATCACAAAATTATTTTAGGGGCAATTTTAACTAAAACGAATTTTAACTTGGGACAGCCGTCACCCTCTCCTAACTTAAGACGACATTAACAAACATTGATTAGAGCTACGTTGTGAGATCTATTGCGACATATAGATATATTTGGAATAATAATATTATTGCCAATGGCCCGGGTCACATAATTTTAACATACTATCATTCACAAAAATAATTCCTATTCAATTTCTTTACATAGCGTTGAAAATACAGCTACGGCCACCCGTTTATTTTATTGTAAGGCAATTTAAGCAATTAGATGACGCCCCAAATTACAACCCCAAGAACAAAATTCACCCAAAACCCCACAAAACAAAACCATTTGTAACTGTCTTATATATTATCATATGATTCAAGTATAAATTATACTATTTTCAAATAAATAACAGACAAAAAAAAACAGAACAATAAAAAAAACACCTAAAATGAAAAGTAAACTCATTCCATATTGAATGTCAGGGAAAGAGCACTCTATAAAAAAAATATCTTCGTGTAGGCCAACAATGTTTACTTATAGGGTTTTAGGGGTTATGGTGACCTGTAAAAATATAATTCAGTAATCTCCAATGTGTTTATCTCGGTCATAAGTAGTGAAATATGATCCAATTAAACCATTTAAAACCTCACCAAAAAGATTTCTAGAACGCGGAGGGGGGGGGGGGGTATACGAGGAATATGTAACGGGATACTAAAGATACTGAATGGGTTTATCAAACGGGGATTCATAATAAAATATTTCCCGATTGTTTGTAGCAGGACCTCGACCTTGAAACTTGTTTAATCCAGTCTATACCGAGTCAGTTACTAAAAATAGTGTATGGGTTTATACAATTTAAACGGAGATTCCTAGAAAATAATATGGTTTGCAGAAAGTCTCGCCCCTTGTTAGAGCCACAAAGCGCTTCAACATCGGTGAAGAAGGTCGTGTATTTATGTTATAAGGTGATCGATCACGCCCATTACGTCATCAATATGTCTGATCAAGTGAGTATTTTGAAATGATTATATTACAGAATATGAGGTTATTCTAGTTGTCCAGGTTAACCAGTAATCTGTTTGATTGTCCAGAATTTGATGTAATGATTCAGTGCTTTGACCTTTTGTAACTCGACGTTTAGGTCACAGTACGGTTGGATTTTAAATTTCTATCCCACAAAATAAATTCAAAACTAACCTGGGTGTCATGTCAGTTAGACCTATAAGATGATAGGGTGTTCATACAATGTCCCACCTCGGGGTATAACATCACAAGGTGTCCATACAATGTCACACCTCAGGGTATAACATCACAGGGTGTCCATACAATGTCACACCTAAGGGTATAGAACCACAGGGTGTCCATACAATGTCACACCTCAGGGTATAACATCACAGGGTATCCATACAATGTCAGACCTATGGGTATAAGATTACAGGGTGTCCATACAATGTCACACCTAAGGCTATAAGATCACATGGTGTCCATACAATGTCAGACCTAAGGCTATAAGATTATAGGGTGTCAATACAATGTCAGACCTAAGGCCATAAGATCATAGGGTGTCCATACAATGTCAGACCTAAGGCTATAAGATTGTAGGGTGTCCATATAATCGACGCTGGACTGAAAACATTCAAACCATTGCTAATTGAATTCGGAAAAATTTTACAGACAAAATTAACCCTATACCCCTATAATACCAAGAAATTGACCATTTTAAACCATTGGAAACAAAGATGTATTTTTATAGACAAGTGCTCTTCTTTTCATGACATTAGATATCAAGTGAGTTCAGATTTTCATTTAGGATATTTTTTGTTGTTGTTGTTTATTGAATCATATGGTAATATATAACACAGTTACAAAGCGTTTTGTTGGGGTCTTGGGTGATTTTTTATCTTGGGGTTGTAATTTGGGGCGTCATCTAATTGCTTAAATTGCCTTACAATGAAATAAACGGGTGCAGGGGCCCCGTTTCACGAAAATTTAACTAAGATAAAATTCAAATTGTAGTTATTTGATTGAATAATATACTAAAATTTGAATAATCTTAGGTTGATTTAGAACTTATCCAATCAAAATTGAAGTATCTACTAAAATTTGGATTTTATCTTTAGTTAAAATTTCGAGAAATCGGGCCCAGGGCTGTAGCTGTACTTCCCATGCTATGGAAATAAATTGAATGGGAATTGTTGTTTTTTTGTGTATGATGGTATGTTACAATTATGTGACCCGGGCCATTGGTAATATTATTATTATTCTTTATGTCATAATCAATGTTTGTTAATGTCCTTAAAATTGATTTTAGTTAAAATTGTTGGGTGGACGAGAAACGAAATTCACGGCCTCTATCCCTCGTGGAGAAATGCGCAGTCGTAAATTTTGAGATACATTTCATTTCTTTACACGACACCAACCTGGTAATACAAGAGACGTGAAGTTGCATTAGTTGTTTTTGCGTAAAATTAGCTCTATTTGTGATATATATAACTACAGCATATTATCTCCAACTTGGTATTAAATGAACGATACCACAATGAACCAGACGATGCGAGGGCGGTAAATCATACATGTAGAATGTTAACAGACAACGCCAGGGCAATAAATCACCATAATGTTAACAGACGATGCGAGGGCGGTAAGCCACCATATATGTAGAATGTTAACAGACGACGCGAGGGCGGTAAACCACCATACATGTAGACAGTGGCGGATTTAGCTCCACCAAGGCCTGAGGGCGCAGTTGCTGGAGGGCCTATATAGTTTTTAAATAGGGCCTATTTAAAATGGCGTGGGCCTAATTAATTTCGGGTCAGGGCCTATGTTGATTCCCGTTGGGCCTAAACCCAATTTTAACCCCTAACATTCATTGTCTATGTGTTTTTAATCGTATCAGACAAGTCTAAAAAATTTTTTTTTACAAAATCTTTGAGCCTGAGGCTGCAGCCTCATCAGCCTCACTGATAATCCGCCACTGCATGTAGAATGACAACTGGTGGAGATGTTGCACAAACCGTCCCGTTTTATCACATATATGAACGTTAATACAATGTTATATCAACATATATATACAAAAACAGTGTTTTAAATATGTAGCAATTAATATAATTATCCAACGTAGCTACAGGGTGTCAGGGTCTTGGGTGGGGTTGTATTTACCCAGTTGTGGACAGTCACGCCCCTATAATACATGCTAGATTCCATTACCATATATATAAAGGATTTAAGTTACTGCTTGATCAAGACTAGACTGGGACATACTAGACACTAATTTCCACCAGTATCCTATAAAGGCTTTGCACTGCATTAAGATTACTGTTTAATCAAGACTATACCACCACTGAGACATAATAGACACTAGTATCGATTATCATATAAAGGCTAGATTCAACTTTTTAAATTACTGTTTATTCAAGACTGTGTACCATACCTGAATCAGCTACTAAAATAGTTTATGGGTTTATCAAAAGGGGGGTTCCTAAAAAAATATATATATTATTTGTAGCGCATACTCGAAACTTGTTAAATCATTCATAATACTGAGTCAGTTACTAAAAATAGTGTGTTGGTTTCTACTAACGGGGATTCTTCAAAAAATATTTCCTTATTTGTAGCGCATACTTGAAAATTGTTAAATCATTCATAATACTGAGTCAGTTACTAAAAATAGTGTGTTGGTTTCTACTAACGGGGATTCTTCAAAAAATATTTCCTTATTTGTAGCGCGGCCTTGTCCCTTGTTAGAGCCAGAAGGCGCCTCAACATCGGTGAAAGACGGTCGTGTATTTGTGTTATAAAGTAATCGATCACGCCCATTACGTCATCAATATGTCTGATCAAGTGAGTATATTGAAATGATTATATTAGAGAATATGAGGTTATTCTAGTTGACCAATTTAACCAGTAATTTGTTTGAATTACCAGTATCTGATGTGTGGTGCAGACACCCCCCCCCCCCCCCTGCACTTACTATTAGTATGTTAACATTTTGCAACTCGAAATTTAAATCCAGTGTTTCATTCGGGTTAAAATAAAACACTCAATATTATGTACAGGCCCTATTGGCCAATGTGTAGAAGGTCATATAGTTATGGTGATGTCAAACAATGTTGAAATGTCGATCAGTAATAAACAGAGAATTATCACCTGTTTATTTCCAGTTTAATTACAATGTGTCAATGAATTAATTTTACCTGAGTAAAGATTCAATTATATTAGTCGCCATGCACATATTCATGTCACACATATATTGGTTAAATGGATTAACGTTAATCATGAAATGGCCTAGTCTGTGTCGAGTGGACGTTAAACCCCATTACACACACCCACGCAGACATTCACACGCAGACGCAATGCGAGCTAGGAGAATTGTTAATGCATGCGCGTTGCATCAAAAGGTCTGCCACTGGGTTTTCGATTTTCCGCTTGTACGTGACAAGAAGTAGGATCGCCTGTCCAACCTCATGGGTTTTCTCGAGGTCCTCCGATTTCCCGCCAATGCTAAAGACTTAGGCGCAAGCGAATAATGTAAATAAAATTGAACTATATGTTCGTCTCGAAATGACCTAGTTTGGGTCGAAATGACCTAGTTTGTGTCGAAATGACCTAGTTTGTGTCGAAATGACCTGGTTTGTGTCGAATGGATTTTAAATCGTTAAATCATATTGTAATCAAGAAATCCCCAAAAACAGTTTAAAATTTCCTGTACTGAAATTTCTCGTAAATGAGCAGGTCTGCGATCAAAATTTCTTTGTCTTACGTTTTGGATATCTATGGGCAAAAACATCATTTGAAGCCTGAAAACTAAATCTAAAAGCTTTTAATCAAATTCGCTTTTTGTCGTCTGCTGTTTTACACCCGTGTTGTAATAAGTGACTTGAACTTAGATTTTATTTAACACCCAGGGGTGAGTGTTAGAGTTATTTTTAACTAGATAATAACTTTTATCAAGATATTATTATCTTATCAGTTTTTAGGTAATTAGAAATAATATTGCACAAAGCTCCTTATTGTCTGACTATTGTGTTCTTATATCGGGAAGATGATATTGAAAATATACGAAAGATGAAGAGCTCGAGACCCTGTTTCACAAAAGCTTAAATGTCCTTAAAATCGTCTTAATCTAAAATATCATCCTAACTTAAGATAGATAAGTTTCAAGCATTTTACATAAAATCCACTTAAGTAATATTGTAAGTTATAATTTAATATTAACTTAATATAGTGGCGTATCACAAAACTATTTTAGGGGCAATTTTAACTAAAAAGAATTTTAACTTGGGACAGCCGTCATCCTCTCCTCACTTAACACGACATTAACAAACATTGATTAGAGCTACGTTGTGAGATCTATTGCGACATATAGATAGATTTGGAATAATAATATTATTGCCAATGGCCCGGGTCACATAATTTTAACATACTATCATTCACAAAAATAATTCCTATTCAATTTCTTTACATAGCGTTGAAAATACAGCTACGGCCACCCGTTTATTTTATTGTAAGGCAATTTAAGCAATTAGATGACGCCCCAAATTACAACCCCAAGAACAAAATTCACCCAAAACCCCACAAAACAAAACCCTTTGTAACTGTGTTATATATTATCATATGATTCAAGTATAAATTATACTATTTTCAAATAAATAACAGACAAAAAAAAAACAGAACAATAAAAAAAACACCTAAAATGAAATTCAAACTCATTTCATGTTGAATGTCAAGGAAAGAGCACTCTATAAAAAGAATATCTTCGTGTAGGCCAACAATGTTTACTTAGAGGGTTTTAGGGGTTATGATGACCTGTAAAAATATAATTCGGTAATCTCCAATGTGTTTATCTCGGTCATAAGTAGTGAAATATGATCCAATTAAACCATTTAAAACCTCACCAAAAAGATTTCTAGAACGCGGAGGGGGGGGGGTATACGAGGAATATGTAACGGGATACTAAAGATACTGAATGGGTTTATCAAACGGGGATTCATAATAAAATATTTCCCGATTGTTTGTAGCAGGACCTCGACCTTGAAACTTGTTTAATCCAGTCTATACCGAGTCAGTTACTAAAAATAGTGTATGGGTTTATACAATTTAAACGGAGATTCCTAGAAAATAATATTGTTTGCAAAAAGTCTCGCCCCTTGTTAGAGCCACAAAGCGCTTCAACATCGGTGAAGAAGGTCGTGTATTTATGTTATAAGGTGATCGATCACGCCCATTACGTCATCAATATGTCTGATCAAGTGAGTATATTGAAATGATTATATTACAGAATATGAGGTTATTCTAGTTGTCCAGGTTAACCAGTAATCTGTTTGATTGTCCAGTATTTGATGTAATGATTTAGTGCGTTGACCTTTTGTAACTCGACGTTTAGGTCACAGTACGGTTGGATTTTAAATTTCTATCCCACAAAATAATTCAAAACTAACCCGGGCTTCATGTCAGTTAGATCTAGTTTTATTCGCTTTAAAATTAGGAGCTATTGGCCAAGGCAGTGGGTATATATCTAATTACACGACAATGGGTATCAGATGATAAGGTTTCCCTGTAATCGACTTAATAATTGAGTCTATTTAATATAACACTGGCTAATATATATACACACGTGACTTGATAACCTAGACTACAATATACCTGAATCAGCTACTATAAATAGTCGGGTTTTCCTAAAAGGGGATTGTACAACAAATATTTCCGTATATATTTAGACCCGCCTCGACCCCTGTTTTAGAGACATAACTTGCCCAAATCATCGGTAGAAGACTGTTATATTATAATTAAGATGATCAATATGTCTGATCAAGTGAGTTGTATAGATATTATATAAGTTTGTATATATCAAATCTATTTAAATCTTGAACTTAAACCTGTCACATCAAGCCTGCCATATTGTTGTTTTTACGTCTAGATCAACTGACATCTACGAGCAGGACATTCGTCTATTTCACCTGGGCCCTGTTTCACGAAATTTTAACTAAAGATAAAATCCAAATTTTAGTAGATACTTCAATTTTGATTGGCTAAGCACTAAAATCAATCTAATATCATCCAAACAAATTACTAAAATTTAGATTTTATCATAGTTAAAATTTCGTGAAACAGACCCCTGATTACAACCACTGACAACCATCAAAGTATTTTAACATCAAAATGTTTAAGACTTAATTTTGGTTCGAAAATGATGTGACCTTGTTTCAAGAAGATTGGGTTATGGGAGACAACTCCATTAAACACAATTTCAAATGGATTGAGACCACCGGGGTTTTCACCATTTCATTTTATTTATAGTTTAAAATTTTGCGTTGTTTTAATATGGAAAGTGAAGAGAGGGGTGGTGCTTAACGTACGCTCGGCACAAACTAGGTCATTTCAATTATTTGCTTACGCTTTGGAGAAAACAGGAGGATCCGGAGGAAACTCACAATCGTTTGGCAGTCATGATACATTGATTGGTGAGATTTGACATGTCTGTTATCAATGTCAAGGTTCACCGAACAGACTTATAAAGACAGACATACACCATATACAGTGTGCTATGAGGGAAACTATTCCCGGACAGCGGCACTATGATCCACTCTTATATCGAATTCCAACCATCAAGGGTTCTTTTACGTGCATGCCAAACTGGACATGGGCCCTGTTGTTGTTTTTTGTCCCATCCAAGTGACTAGACGAGTAATAACAGAAACCACGAATGAAAAATTCATGAGAACTTTCTCGACCAAGACCGGAATCGAACCCCGGACCTCCTGGTAGTAAACCAGCGCCTTACTCACCGAATCACCGCGGTTCCTGATTGGAGTAGAGTTGGAGGGGGGGGGGGGGTATTTATCATATCAAATATATCTATTAAATGATATTTATCAGTGATTATTTGTATATATATTTTATATATTTCAGTCAGAATCTACTAAAACCAACCCTGTTACATATCATTTTAACGGCACCAGTTATGTACAGCTTGGTAATCACAATGTCGTCGATCACCAATTTACTAATCAACTAAAAGAAGAAGTGGACGCCATGAAATATGAACTCGCTATTAGGGACGATAAAATAGAGACATTAACGCGTGGAATGAACCAACTGACAGAGAGAGTGAGGATTCTAGAAGATGAAAAAGTGGTAAAAAAAACTGACGTTAATAATAAAAATTCAGACAAGACAGATGAAATGATTACTCTCCAGATATTCTTCTATTCCAGGTAAATAAACATTTTATAATAGTAGATGAAATGATTGTTTTTAAAATAAACGACATATGAGGAATATTAAACTTGTTATAATAGAACCATTAGTAGGTGGATGATAGAAACAAAACATGTAAAATTATATATTATAGTTAAAACACTGATATCACAATACAAGATGAGTGATGAAACCACACTAAACAAAAACATCACCCGATTGATGACGTCAAATAGAGATGACGTCACTAATATAACAGTTAGCAGTTTTCACACACGTGGTATTTATCTCATCTGGTGACTGTTATTTCAATATGGTCCAAGTAGATATTTATCAGAGTTGAACACTGTAAAACTCGTATTACATGTACGCAATTTCGCCGATTATTTGCAAACATTCCCATTACACCTGCATTAGACCCACTTACATGGAAAACACGTACATGGAAAACAGGTCCACTATTTCAACGTCCATTTTATTTTCTTCTATCCCTTTCTTGGACATCACATATTTTATTTATTTACCTGTATATACAGTATTATAATATATATTTACCTGTATGATATAAGTATTATAATATATATTTACCTGTATTTACAGGTATGATAAGACTATAAGTATTAGTAGAGATCAAACAGTGAATGAATTAGAGAAGATACTGGAGAAGAACCATTTCAAGTATGGTGGTTGTATTAGTAATATCTACAGTGATGATGATAAACAGCACAAGTACCACTACAAACAACACAACAAACATCTCTCATTATCACAGTATAATATAACAGATAGAGATAAGGTCCACTGGTGGTACTAGTCTGTTGATGGTGTATAAAATATTAAATCATATATACTAACTATAAAACAATATTAAACATTTAACTTGAACATTGAATTCTATCTATATATACTAACTATAAAACAATATTAAACATTTAACTAGAACATATTATACTGTATAAAGTAATGATATAGTTTGTATGATATTATACTGTATAAAATAGAAATATAGTCTAGTAATAAAATATTAAATATTTATATTTTACACAAAAATACCAAATCCAACCATGTCGATCTGGGGGTGGGTGGGTATGTGATGGTGTGTGGGTATGTGGATTATGTGGGTGGGTGTGGGTATGTGATGGTGTTTGGGTATGTGGGTGGGTGTAGTATGTAGGTTGGTGGCTGGGGGTATATATGGATATCATGGTGGGTGTCGGTGGGTATGTTCTGGGTGAGGTTATTTGGGAATGTGGGTGGGTGGGGTATATGGGTGGGTGAGGTTATTTGGGTATGTGGGTGAGGGTAATGCATATGGATGGGTGGTGTTAGTATTGGAGACAAATAAATTTGCTTACTTCTAATGACGTCACTATCGTCATCTTGGCATTGTGACGTCATATCGACAAGTGATGGTCTAATCAACAAGCATGCCAAATATCATGTCGATCTCACTTGAATTGTGGGTGTTGAACAGAAAGCTGACAACAACGACATGAATAATATGTAAATATGTGTCTGTCTTGATGACGTAACGATATAGTAAAATGTCGGATCAAATGAGAATAAGCTGATATATACACCAACTATAATCAATTCAAAGAAGTAGACACGCTGCCTCACTAACCATTATATCGGTGTCGTATGGCGGAGGACCTGGAAAGAAACAATATCTAGTCGTTTGGATAGGACGGAAATTAGAGGTCCAGTGTTCACCATGACAGGTGTAATCTGATTGTTGTCCTGATAAAATGTCCATCATAGCATGTCCGTCTTTATTTATCAGGATGTGTGTAGTACCAATTCATTCATTTATTCCAATCAGAGATGTAAATAACAAGTTCTACTTCGTCTATACCAGTCTCATTGTTTCCATCAAGCTTCATTAAGTTGTCAATATGAATAGTCTATATCAGTCTAATTGTTTCATCTAAGCTTTATTAAGTTGTCAATATGAACGGCTGATTCCGTCAATGAACGGCTGTAAAATAGCGCCTGATAACTATTGAAAATCGAAACGTCGTTGCTGTTACTGATTTAGGAATGTTGCAAAGTATAGGCCTATCCGTGTCAAAGTATAGGCCTATACATGTCAAGTTTTCAGTGGGTTGTCCTTCATGCACCAGTTTGTAAAACGTTTGCTGTATACTATATTGTCGAGTTTACGTCTAAACCAGAATATCGACCCCGAGAATATAAATTAATATTTAAATATGTTTATCAGTAAATCAAACGATTATAGTTGAAATTAAAATGACCTAACAGTAGTGGTGTCAATGGTGTAAAGCCAAAGTGTCAAAGATCGGGGGGGGGGGTTATCAATATAAAGGGAAGCAACTCCATTTAATACAATTACTTATTCATTTGACCAACAGCCGACAACACCCAGAATTTGGACAGGTAGCCGTGGGGGGAAACCGGAGGACCCGGAGAAAAGACATGAGGTCGGACAGGCGACCCTATTCCTTGTCACGTACAACCAGGGGATCGAAACCACGCCAGTTGACTCAATGACAAACTTTATGATACAGCACGCACGTTCTAACCATTCGCCCCCCCCCCCCCCATAAAATATATTAATTATATTAATAATGATATATATTGCGGCATGACATATAATTTTTTATTGTCTGGTCACGTTGAATATGCGAGATAAGACATCGATACTTATAAAAGATACAAATATGGTTACATACCTTCTTTTTCTTAATCCAACCAGTTTTGAAGAAATGTTTCACATCACTGATAAAGGTGTATGAATGGTATACAGATTTATATTAGCAATCGTCTTAAGACGAGTTCAGAGAAAACAAAAACTAACAAAATACAACTAGATCTTACAAAAAAAATAGACCATAACGAAAAAAGAACCAGAATATAATGAAATAACTGTTTTATGGTTTAGTATACATAGAAGTAGAAATGACAGAGTTGTGCTTGATAACGATAAGAGAATACTTATCGAAACGTCGTGCTTGTGTATAATAAACCAGTGATTGTTGTCCCATATAACTGTATAGTTTTGTTGAACTTTTTGGGTTATTGTCTTTAGTTAACTTGTTCATGGTAACAACTTCAAACAGTGAATCATTCTTTTTAAAACTTGAACTTTTTAGTTAATTTGTTTTACATTTAAATATTTCTGCTCGGACACTGAACACGTCCATATAAAAACTGGCGTCATTATAGGACACCATTAAAAACATGGCGCCAAGAAAGACACAGTGAGCGATAAAATAGTTATACCATATGACTGTCATGGTAACGCATATCAAACAAAACAACCAGTTGAATATATTATATATTAACAATCGCCATCTGAAAAATACAAAATACTGTAATAGAATTATTATTATTATTAGGCAGTGAAATCAAAATGGCCATCTGGTTACATTAATTCCTAGAGTCGTTGGATGGCCTAATGGTTAACGCGTGCACGTTGTATCATAAGGTCTGTCATTGAGTCAAAGGCGTGGTTTCGATTCCCCGCTTTTATGTGATAAGGCGCAGGGACGCCTTTCCAACATCGTGGGTTTTCTCTGGGTCCTCCGGTTTCCTCCTACAGCTAAAGTCGTAACTCGCAAGCGAATTATTGAAATAAATTTGAACTATATGTTAGTCCCGAATTGACCTAGTTTGTGTCGAGTGGACGTTAAACCCCATTTCTACGCTGATTACCAATGAATTTAGTGCAAAAGTTATTTATAGTCTTTTCCCTCCTTTTCACCTGTTGCATGATGATTTTTTTAAGACTTTTTGGTGTAGAATCGAAGAAAAGGATTTGAATATATTATTATATTGTCTGTCAGGTTTTGGTGAATATTCATGATTTTGGGACGGAAGGATACGAGAGTTTGGTCAAGTTGAAATGTAGGACCGACATTGCATGTTTAAAAGTATGGCTACTTTCAGTTTGTGTATGTCAAGTTTTCCATAGTAAAGTTCATATCTGGTTTTAAACAAGGGATTGACACATGTTGCTCCATCTTTGGTAGAAAGGGTTCAACCCAATAAAAATTTAGGGAAAAGTTAGAGACGAGAATTAGCAATGGAGAAGTTATTCGTGCACTGTGGGCAAATATAGAACGGTCGGTTACTGAATTTGAAATATGGGAGATAACTCTAATGAGGTCATTGAACCAGCGTATTACTCACTCACCCACCGTGGTTTCTAACGGTTCTGAGTGGCAAACAAAGGGTAAGCTGGTTGATAACACATTTATTCTTTACCAAGACCAATGAACGGCAATGTCATCCATAGTTGATCTATGTCTATTTCATTTCACCTGATGACTATCAGGAATATTTTATAGGAAACATTATAGACATTACGTACAAATTTATTCCACAGATATACGCGCGAGTATATTCAATATATATAGTGCACAAATCTACGTATAAATATATTCCACAAATATCCGTGCTAGTATATTCCACAAATATCAGGAAACCGTAAAAAGATGGTTTGCCAGTAAACTTGAGTGAATAATTTATCAATAAAATACTATTCTGCTCCGACTGGGCTAAAGAAGACGGGAATACGCGATACACTGTGCTATGAGGGATATTTTTCCCAGAGTTACGACCTACTTTTATGTCGCGTTCAATACCAAGGGTTGTTATACATGCACCTAATGTGTACACGAGATCGTGGTTTTTGTCCCATCCGAACGAATATACGATGTCCAAATCACTGTAGCCACCCTCTCTCTCTCTCCCTCCCTCCCTCCCTCTCTCTCTCTCTCCCTCCCTCCTCTCTCTCTCTCTCTCCCTCCCTCCCTCTCTCTCTCTCTCTCTGTATATAAATCTATAGAAATAACTTACGCTATGAAGAATGAAACAGACTAGAGGAATGATTATAATCCACAACATTGACCATTCTAATATGACGGGTATAAACTCACTGTACCAGTATATTGAACACTTCCGTGGATACCAACGTATTCTGAACAAATACAAAAATAACCATCACAGAAAACTAGAAAACAAAACCTGATGAATAAGATTGAGATACAAACAAACTCTGGTAAATGATTCCGGGAGTTTATTCTACGGCCCTGTCAGGACTCCAGGAGTTTATTCTACGGCCTTGTCAATTTCCCCGAGGTCCCACGGCCTTGTCAGAACCCCAGCGTTCATTTTACGGCTATTTCAGTAGTCTGGGATTCCTATAAATTGTCCCTTGTCAAACCCTTTATCCTACTCCACCGCTGACAAGGGGAGAACCTTGAACTTTCTAGGTCAATAATGGGAATGAACACGGGACTTCAAGGATAATGAAACGTTTAGTCACTGAGTCACCGCGGCTTCCACGAGGCTTACACGAAGGAGAAGTGATACTGAGTGTTACTTACACAAAAGAGAAACTTACACGAAGAAGTGATACTCAGTATTATTTACACAGAAAAGAAGCGATACTGGGTGTTACTCACGCGAAAGAGAAGAGGTACTGAGTGTTACTTACAAGGAAGAGAAGTGATATTGAGTGTTACTTACACGAAAGAGAAGTGATACTGGATGTTACTTACACAAAAGAGAGTAGAGCTGGTAATAGATGGATATAAACCGAGGTAGTTTTATCGATACAGTGTAAAACTAAAGAATTCCTGAATACTACCATCGCCCACACCATGGGTCCATTAGCCAACGCAAACACTACAATAAATAATTCAGCTTGATGTGGTGCCATCCTGAAACAGATACTAAACAGTTCAGCTTGATGTGGTGCCATCCTGAAACAAATAATAAACAGCTATATTATGTTCAATAATAAAATGTCATCCAACCAGCGGTTGCCAGCCAAGATACGCCCACGGTGTGCAAGAGATGGATAAAGAACAAGCTATTTTTTAGTACAATCAGAAGCAATAATCCGGGAAGTTATGTTCCGAAATGCGTGAATATGGAAAGTGACTGAGATTTTGCTTTGTGATATAAAGATATTTTAAGGTTCATCAAAATCTTTTTAAAATTTTGATCTCTAGAGGGCCCACAACCTTCGTATTACATACTTTTACACAATTTGCGTACAAGGAGCGGTCATTGTATCGGGCAGTTTCGTTTCGATTCTAACTCAACCTTCATTTTTGTGTAACGGTGATATATAGCGTATAGTTGTTCGTATTGAAAGAAATACCAAGGTCCCGTGTACATATTGGCGTGTAGGTAAAAGATTCCTTGGCAGTTGGAAATCGTAGTACGAGTAGGACGTAGCAACGCTGTCAGGACAAAATTTCCCTCAGGTGTATGTCCGTCTTCCTTGACCCAGTCGGTGAAGAACAGTAGGACGTTAAACTCCATTTCATTTCATAAACAGAAATAATAAGAGAAGTTTCTATAAAAACCTTTTCCCTGTACTCACCATATAAAGGAATACCACATTATAATAGAAAATGAAATGAAATGGGGTTTAACGCCCCACTGTACAGTGTGCTATGAAGGGAATTGTCAAGGGATCTTTTACGTGCACGCCAATGTGTACACGGGACCTCGATTTTTCTTCCCATTCGAACAACTATTAAGTTGTAGACTACATGAGCTGTCATATCATTTTTACTATCAATATTACAAGGGAAGGGAAATAACTCCGGAATGATTCCAGAAAACACAAACAAGATGTCGCCTTTATCTGATGAAGCTCAGAAATAATCTGTCTTTTGTACAGTCTAGAACGAACAGGGTAAAAAATATCTACAGTTTTATAATTTACAAATATTAACCTTGACTCTTATGTGGGGTGGGAGATTGTGGGGTCTAGTCGTTTAACGCGTGTGCGTGAAACCATAAGGTCTGTCATTGAGTCAAGTGGCGTGGTTTCGATTCCCACGCTTGTATGTGACAAGGAGTAAGGTTGCCTGGCCAATCTCGTGGATTTTCTCCGGGTCCTCCTGTTCGTTCGTTGGTTCCTGTAGTTTTACGTCCACTTCCACCAAAGGTGATATCGTAGACAAGTGTTTCCTACGAAACTTGCCAGAGGAAGCCACAAAAATAGGCTTGATCCAGCTTATTTTGTGTAAAACACGATATATTTCATCCATATGCTTAATACTCCTATAGAATAATAGAAATAAAATTAAACCGAAATTACCTGGTTTGTGCCGAATGGGGGTTAAACCAACGGGTGTAGTAATGGTATAATACCATATTAGAGGTGGTACGAAGTGTTCTAGACTTACCAATATATGATAATTCTGATGAGTAGTAGAATAGGTGTAGTAATGGTATAATAATATATTAGAGGTGGTACGAAGTGTTCTAGACTTACCAATATATGATAATTCTGATGAGTAGTAGAATAGGTGTAGTAATGGTATAATAATATATTAGAGGTGGTACGAAGTGTTCTAGACTTACCAATATATGATAATTCTGATGAGTAGTAGAATAGGTGTAGTAATGGTATAATAATATGGTAATAACCATTGAACAGAGAAGAGACCGTGAACCAGTATAACTATAGTGGTTAGAGATATCACATACACCAATTTCTCTTGTATACGTTTCTTCTTTAATAACTAATAAAATATAACCTGTTATAGCAAGAACGTTCTTTAATACCTAACGAAATACAGTTTAATGAAATGGGGTTTAACGTCCTACTGTTCTGCTCCGACTGGGCTTATGAAGACGGACATACGTTATACAGAGTGCTATGAGAGAAACATTTCCCGGACAGCGGCGCTACGCCCTACTCTTCTATCGAATGTCAACTGCCAAGGTTCACGTCAATGTGTTGTGTACACTAGACAGCTTTCCTTGTCAGGTCCTCCATCCTGCATCACTGACAAAGAGAAGCCACGCCGGAAAATTCCGATGAACCTTCTCGGCCAATACCGGGATCGAACCCGCGACCTGCAGACTAACGAGCCAGCGTCTTACTCACTTAGTCACCGTGGCTCCAACTCTGAAAGGGATTTTACAAATAGTTGTTGAAATTCAATAGAATTGTTCGTCTCTGAACATATATCAATGTTGCCTGTAGAGCGAATAAAAACCAAATATTTCTGTAATGTTGCCTGTAGAGCAAATAAAAACCAAATATTTCTGTAACACTTTGGTCCTTGAGGCAATTTTGATTCATTGCAAAATTGTTACTTTACTCTGTCTATAAAGTTAAATCACACGTACTTAATGAACGTGAATATGTAGTTATACATAAAAAAAAAACAACTGTGATATTTTGGTTAAATCATAATCATTGTCAAAATGTCCATCAAATTCTGGCTGTTTATTGACCTATGGTTGGTTGACCAAAAATAGGTAATGTCTCCTATCTTACTTGTGGGAAATAAAGAAGTTTATTTTATATATGTCATGGAAATTAACGTCAAGGTTATCGAAGACCTGTAGAAATTAGTAGGTATAAATTAGGGGGTATAAATTAGTGGGTATAAATTAGGGGTAGAAGCAAGTTGAACCAGAACTCACCCATAAATTCCTAGCAGCCATTATCATTGAGAACGAGGAACCTGCAAAGCCATTACAGCTTATCAATAAAGTTGTGAAACTATTTTATGCTGTAGTCTTGTTAAAGATCACCAGAAAATAAACACAACAAGAAGAAGTCCAATAGTTCAAATATTTCACCTCTACAAATCGTCCAACTTCTGAATCCCGTTTCTTCCTGGGTTCCTCTTCTTCCTTTTTACACGAATCTCTTTCATCCTGGATTTTGATTACCTTATAATCACCATTCGTATACACTCGGTCATTTCTATCAAATAATAACAATAGTCATACACTTGGTTATTTCTATCAAATAATAACAATAGTCATACACTTGGTCACTTCTATCAAATAATAACAATAGTCATACACTTGGTCACTTCTATCAAATAATAACAATAGTCATACACTTGGCCACTTCTATCAAATAATAACAATAGTCATACACTTGGTTATTTCTATCAAATAATAACAATAATGGGGAGATGAGCCGATAACAAAATTAAATGAAATGGGGTTTAGCGTCCTATATTTCTGCTTTATTGTAGCTAATGAAGACGGGCATAAAGTATGACATACAGTGTGCTACGAGAGAAATTTGGACCGGTTAGCGACACTACGACCTACTCTTATATTGAATTACAGGTTCTTTTGCACTGCTACGGGTGCGACTGATAATTCGATAATTGTGTTATCGGTGCACATGGGTAATTGTCCATAACTGGACATGCTAACCAATGTTTTCACTCGATATTCTATTTCAAAGGGCCGATTTTAATCATGTGTGAGTTATGAACGACACTAATCCGTTGCGTGAGGTAACGACAAAGCTAAAATCTGCGACCGAATTACGCAAGATGAAATATCGGTTACGCAAATATAATTTGATTCCTCAGCAGACCGGAGACCGTAAAACTAAGATGAACGAGTTTGTATTGATCCAAAGTGAACCACAAAAGGTTTAACTAGGTCATTTCGAGACTAACGCATGGTTCAATTTGCGGTCTTTAGCAGTGGGAGGGAACCGGAGAACCCACAGAAAACGCACGAGGTTTACAGGTTCACGTACAAGCGAAGAATCGAAACTACGCCACTTGACTCAATGACAGACCTTATGATACAGCACGCATGCGTTAACCATTACCCAACAGCACACTATATGGTGTATGTTTATAATCCCAGTTGGTGCAGAAAAGTAGGACGTTAAACCCCATTTTATTCCAGTATACTTACAGAATATTGGAGACCGTTTTAACACCATTTGAGTTACATGTTATCACCGTATCTGTTGTTTTAACATTGATGTTATTATTCTTCACACATCTGTTTCTGTCGGGATCTTTCGATTTATCCATTCCTGTATAATATACACAGTGATAATTGTCCAATCAAAGCTGAAAGTTAAACAACTGTACCTTATAATGCCAGACAAATTAATAAGGGGGAGCGGGTTTGAATCTTACAGAATGAAAATGAAATGGAATGGGGTTTAACGTCTTACTGTTCTGCTCTGAACTTGAGTTAATGAAAACGGGCATACGTCATACAGTGTGCTATGAGGGAAATTTTGCCCGTACAGCGGTGATAATGGGGTTTAACGTCTAAACCAACCGGGATAAGCCCTCCAGTGTAATTTAAGGGACTTTTTGCTCGGGCAGTGGTCTTTCCGCTGTGTCGAATTCCAGTTGTCAAGAATCCTATTGTACGTGGGGTTTACATTTTTTCGTCCTATACGAGTGACTAGGAGCTGTTCCTTGTCAGACCTTCCGTCATACACCATCGATAAGGGAACCACGCAAAACCAGGATCGAACCCGGGACCCATCGGTTATTAATCCAGCGCCCTAATCACTGCGCCACAATAATGGAAGTATCATCATAGTCCAAAAAAGCAAATTTTATTATCTCAATTGTTGGGCGAAGAACGAAGGGAGTGTCATTTAGAAAAAAAAACAACAACATTTAAGTGTGTATTTTTATATTTGGGTCAGTTTAATTAATGAACATTTCTCGGTCAGAAATCAAAAATTCAGTTGTTTATGTGTAAACTTGAGTTTCTTTGCAATAAAACAAGTAAATTGAATGAATTCTAAATTGTTTGATGATAATTAACACTAATCTTGTATTATCATACATAATTTAATAATTCAACATTGTCTAACACGTTTAACTTAGACCATAGGGTCTGTCATTGAATCAGGTGGCCTGGGTTCGATTCCAAGCTTTTAGACAAGGACTCTGGGGCGAAGGAGTAGTACTAGCCCGCCTAACCTCGTGGGTTACTCCGGTTTCCGCTGCTCTAGACCGCTACACACAAGCGAATTACTGAAATTAAAGAGTACCGTACTGGTACAAGCCTGCGATCAGTGCGATCGAAAAGAAACTTGACTCAAATGACACTTATATAACTTCTGACCATAAAGCGCATGTACATATTACCTAATTCTATGTTTATTGTGTATTATAACAGTTCATGTGTCGTCTTGACAACCAGATAATTTACACCTGTATTATTATAAAACAGACAATATGTATGTAATCTTACCTGCAACCTAGCTTACCGTCTTGAGAACTGTGTATATATATATCACCTGTATGTAGTATAGAATATCAACCGTGACCACTAGTGATATACAAGTTAATACTATATATTGACCTATATATACCCAACTTGTAAACAAGTGTTACACTGGATCGATACACAGTGTGTCACGTCACTTATTATCCTCCCTAATATCAGACCAGCCATTTTACTTATTATCCCCCCTGAGCTATTTCACATTTTCCCCTCCCTAATGTCAGACCAGCCATTTTACTTATTATCCTCCTTATTATCGCACTAAATGATATAAAACTGTAAAAAATAAAAGTTTAGCAAATTGAAACAATCACATAAGAATGAAAACAAAAATTAAATTGTAACGAAGGAACTAAAATATATTGAAATAAATGGGGTTTTACGTCCTTCCTTTGGTTGACCTTATAGAAGACGGGCATACGCCATATTATTATGATTATGATAAAGTGTGCTATGATGACTGATGAGGGAAATTGTATCCGGACAGCGGCGCTAAGGCCTAATTCTAACCTCATTCTAAGGTGGCTGTGACATGTTTGGTGACCAAGTTTTAATTTCCAAAACAAAAAAAAAGGAGTTCAAAGATTTGGCATACGGTAGGCCTAGGCTACCTTTTTTTTCTTTTTTGCTTTTTAAGCTTGCAATGCCATTGTCGTTGGTTCATCATAATCATATTGCCTATTGGATTTTTCGGTCTTCGGCTGTTTCCATATCAATCATTCAAAAGTTCACATCTAGATTTTAATCAAACAGTAACAAGATATTGTTTACACATGCATTTACTGTTAAAATTTACCATTTCAATTTAGACTCTACTGTTAAATTACATTTAAGCCCTACTGTTAAAATTTACCAACCATTTCAATTTCCCTTGTATCGTGCCATTCTGACTAACTTATAATTTTCAAACAGTAGTGTCAGGAATCCGATTGACCGTTACACGCTATGTTTTTCTCTATGTGAACCAGGAATACTACTGACTGTCCAATTTATATATCTTCAATGTCTACCAGTATTAGGAATTATTTTTACTGGTAGACATAAATAAAGAGTCTATGTCTGATTAAAGAATTATAAACAACTTTATATATTTTAATCTATAATAATGAAGATTATTAATATCATTATTATCTCAAAATTATTCGCGTTGCCAATTGCACACCTTGTCTCGACGTTTCGAATGAATTTCTGGATTTAGCTGCGTGACGTTTCTAAATAAAGGTAAGTAACTCTAGCTATTTAAACATAGTAGGGATCAGATCAAACGTTATTTTTATAAAGTTATTCATTGTTAAATCACACGATTCTCCTATGCATAAAGAGAAGAGTTGGGGTGGGGCTGTCTGCACATCAAATACAACAGAAATTAATTAGAGCATTTCGCAATGGGACTACACAGGCGTTACGGCAGGCGCGGGTGCTTCCATGTAGCCGCCTCTAGATATTATGTTAGATCGACAGTTTGACGTTGATTCGGCGATGCTCTTCTTTCGTGATACCCTTCTTTCGTGATAGGCCTACCCTTCTTTGAGATCCCCTTCTTTTGTGATTCCCTTCTTTCGTGAATCCCTTTTTTGTGATTCCCTTCTTTCGTGAATCCCTTTTTCGTAATTCCCCTCTTTCGTGATGCCCCTCTTTCGTTACACCCTCCTTTCGTGATGCCCTTCTTTCGTAATACCCGTATTTATTATGATAATAAAAGGGATGTCCCGGCAGTCATAACTAAAGATGTCAACCAACAAGAGAAGATATGGGAATTTATTTTCAATAAAATGGACTGTCGTTTTTCTTTGTAATAATGCTAATTAGTATGCCACGGCAGTTTAAATAAACATATCAACCCAAAGGGAAAGAAACCCCTGGGATTGTTATTCAACCCATGAATCATGCAGAACAACCCAGCTTGAATCGTAGAGTTTAAATCATGAAGAACAACCCAGCTTGAATGGTAGAGGTCAAATCATGAAGAACAACCCAGCTTGAATCGTAGAGTTTAAATCATGAAGAACAACCCAGCTTGAATGGTAGAGTTAAAATCATAATAACTGATAGCAGCCCTTGTAATGATAATATGGAGGATGCATCAGCAGTCTAAAATAAACATCATCCATAAGCGGAATAAAATCAATCCGCCAAAAGGGTGATGGGGCTACAGCCAGGGACTCCATGTAAAAGCGGACCCCGAATTAAACATACATTATGCAAGAGCTAAATCTGCCAATTGCTGGTCTTTCTTTAGGCCTGAAATGTTATCTAAATTATTAATTAACATATCAAGACCATAATCAACTCCCCATTTCATCGCTAGCCTGCGATATTTACTGGATTAGAACCCGGTCTGCTGCTGCTGATTGAATCAAAAAATGGATAATCGAAACTATGTTGGGCTAG
The DNA here is from genome assembly GCF_932274485.2 of Patella vulgata. Lineage (NCBI taxonomy): Eukaryota > Metazoa > Mollusca > Gastropoda > Patellidae > Patella > Patella vulgata. The sequence continues at coordinate 87,675,248 of NC_065881.2, read as the reverse complement.
ACCCAAAATTAAATCGCTAAATTCTCGGTTCAAAGAGGATCAATTTGACTGAAATTTGCAGCAAATTATCTTTGCATTATCTAGTATTTAACTATTATAGTGAGAACTGTCAGCTCTTTATCTAATCTCCCATAATTTATTTTTAATAAATTAATTCCACAATAATTTTTTACCATAAATATTGTATATTATATTGTATATTATATTACCATGGTGACATATAAATTGTATTTATGTCAGTGGTATTCACATAAAATCATCGTCTGTCTCAATTACACCTACCGATAAAAACACCCTGTCACATGACACAGTGGTTGTTGGTATCACGCAAATAGATTCTCATTGGATGAAGTAACCACTGATGATTGATTGACAGGTTCTAGTCTGGATCAAATTACTGAGGAGGAGGTGTCTTTATTTCGTCATCAATTACATGATGACGTCATACATACTGACAGTGTGATCTATTTCCTGAATGGAAACCGTTAGATCGGAGACGGTCACATTATGCGAATTGTGTGTTGGGGTAAGGATAAGGGTTAGGCTTGGCCGAGGGTTAGGGTTAGCGCTAGCCCTATTTACATCTGGATACTTTAACGAAATCTGCAGGTCATAACCTGCAATCCACATATGTGCTAAAATGTGCTGGACCGCCTCTGATTCCTCAATGCCTTAAACAGCAGAATATAAAACATTGTCTCTGCCGTACACACCCAGCCACCCCACCCACACACACACACACACACGTGATGTATTCATACGTTTATCACAGTTTTTAACTGGACTTCAACAGAATATAAAACATATTTACAGTCTTTATATTTATATACACAGTAAAAATAACATCTCCATTTTATACACCATCATAATATTGTTTTATAGATAGAAATTGTTTTATAGATAGAAAAAAAATAGAATTCAATGTTTAAGTTAAATGTTTAATATTGTTTTATAGTTAGTATATATAGATAGAATTCAATGTTCAAGTTAAATGTTTAATATTGTTTTATAGTTAGTATATATGATTTAATATTTTATACACCATCAACAGACTAGAACCACCACCAGTGGACCCTATCTCTCTCTTTTATATTAAAGTGTGATAATGAGAGATGTTTGTTGTGTTGTTCGTAGTCGTACTTTAACTCCTCATCATCACTGTAGATACAACCAATACAACCAATATAACCATGAAACTCTACACCACACGTCTTTCTACACTCCTCCAGTATCATCTTCTCTAATTCATTCACTGTTTGATCTCTACTAATACTTATAGTCATATCTTCACACCAAGGACTGTAAATACAGGTAAATATATATTATAATACTTATATCATACAGGTAAATATATATTATAATACTGTAAATAAAGGTAAATATAATATATTGTCAGTTTAATTAGCAAGTGAATAAAGACCATGTTTCTACTTACAAGCTGTTGTAGTATTGTATAGTAAGTTCAATCATATCATCTTTTTCTTTAATTATATTTTTATATGTTTTCTTGACTCCTGTTTTAACTTCCAGAACTTTCACCCTTGACTTGAGTTTTTGTATTTCGTCAGCTTGAGTCTGATTTTCTGACTTGAGTTGTTGTATTTCATTCTTCATTCTATCAAAATCTTGTTTTAGTTGATTAGACTGATGACAGTGTATGTTGTTGGTCTCGCCTAGTTGTACATTATTTGAATCGTACAAATTAACAATCTGGTGTTGGACAATCTGTTGAAGTGACTAAAAAAAAACAAAAAAAACAAATATATATATTAATATTTAACTTTTACCTAAACTGAGAGAGAGAGAGAGAGAGAGAGAGAGGTCGTATCTTTCTATCTCTCCCCTGGCTGTCAACCATCAGGACTAACATAATCAGAAATTACGATAATAAGACTTGTGACGTAATTGTGACTGGTGACATGTGACGTAATGGTGACTCGTGACGTAATCGGTGTCAAAACCTCGATATTACCGTAAATAGATCAGAGACGGTCCTGTACATATGACGTCATACGTGGATTATGGGTTAGGGTTAAGGTAAGGGTTGGGCTTGGACCAGGGTTAGGGTTAGCGCTAGCCCTGTTTACATCTCGAGACTTTAACGATATCTGCAGGTCCTAACCCTTACACTAACCCACATATGACGTCAACTGGTAAAATGTACAGCACCGTCTCCGATCTAGCGTTCTCCAAATACATGATTTGAAAACACTATTAATGTTAATTCTACTCGCTGTGTTCGACATTATAACATATTTAATATAATAATACAAATGTCTGTACATTATAACAGATTGAATATAATAATACAAATTTCTTCTAAAGGGGCCAAGTAGCGACACAAAGAAATAAATTATTTAATAAAATGTCCAACAGGGAAATCCCCGTCTATTTGTGACTATGAGTTTAGCTTTGTAGATTAGATCATACTGGTCATTTTTTATAATATGATTGTTTATTGTAAGCGTTGTAGACTAGATTACACTGCTCGTCTTTATAATAATATAATAGCGAAGTGTTATGTTGAAGACAGATTATAAGTTGTTATGCTTAAAGATACTTCGACATCGAAATTATTTATGGGGAAGTGATTGCCAAAGAAAGTATGGAAATATTGGTATATTTTTAAAGTAGAGATACCTAATCTTAGAAGAAAAATACTGAATTACATGACAACATACATGGGGCACGCACAAGACAAACGTGTGACGGATATACCCCACAGGAAGTATGTAACGTCCAGTAGATTTTGTAATTATACGACGGAAAAAGAAGTTGAATCCAGGAATTTAGTTTGGCTTCGATATGTATGGTAAATTGGCAGCCACTAAACGTAAATACGGGCTGTTAATGGATTGCCCCTCATCCAAATCATGTGATAAACATGACTGATTCCTGTTGTCATGGAGTAGTTGACTTAGCAAACTGTTGATAAAGAAATTAGTTTGAATATGTTTTTAGTTCAAGTATATTATCATATTACACAGTTTGTACGAGGGGAAGCACCTTTAACAGTTATATATTATCATATTACACAGTTTGTACGAGGGAAGTCCCTCTATTGGTTACAATATAACCTATTGATATTAAATAAGGGGAATACCCTCAACATACAGATAAACCGGTTTGACCAGTTTATGACTATAGGTATATTGTGATATCAATAATCAAGATTTTGAAATGTCAAGGTTGGCTATGACCACTGATTTAGTAACTGGTTTACACGTACATTACTGTGCTTACACCCGACAGAAAGACCCCCCCCCACCCGATGGAAAGACCACACCCAATATCAATTTAAAAAATAGGTTCTATAAACATTGCAATCCAACTCCACACCCCGAAGCAAATGTTGTGGATTTCAACCCAGGCTTGTACGTGACCAGTAATATGGTCTACCACTGCCAAACCGCGTGGGTTTTATCAGGGCCTCCCGCTTCCAAACCTTGTGGATTTTATTAGGGTCCCTCGGTTTCCTCCCGCCGCCAAACCTCATGGTTTATATTAGTGTCCCCGGTTTTCCCCCACTGCTAAATACTCCTACACACAAGGCAATTATTGAAATACAATTGAACCATGTATAAGTCCCGAAATGACCTAGTTTGTGTTGAGTGGACGTTAAACCTCTCTCTCTCTCTGTATATCGGACCCTGGTCTATTTATCAGCACTATATGACTGGATAAAGCCGAATTCAAATTATTTCAGTTATCGTGGTTGTATGTATGAGTTGGGTTCAAAACTGAAATCCGTTAAAATACCCCAAAACATGTTAATTCTACTCACAGTGTCAGACATGATGTTGTTGTTATAGTAACAGATTTAATAAACACAACCTTCTTCTACTCTGGTCGACAGCTGAAATGGCGAGAAAAACAAAAATGGCGAGACAAATACAGGCTGGAAATATTTATTAAAATCTCCGAAAGGGAAATCACCGTCTATTTGTGGCTATGACCTAAGCGTTGTAGACTAGGTTATACTGGTCTTGTGCTTAACAGTTACAAAATAATAATGTGACGATCTGGTCTATTGTATTACGTCAGTATATTATCATATAACGGGCATACCCACAATATGAACAAGATAAAACCAGTCAATAATGGGAATTCCCACAATGTTATTCAGTTCAACAGACAACTTGTTTTATTGTTAAAGGTAGATAACTCCAATTAAAGACAAGTCGAGTCAGACTACCATTACAACCACATAGAGCCCACTCTGTCCTGGTCAAAGTTATCTATAGGCTGTGACGTCATTTTACAATGTGACTCCCCGGGTTCATGTTTTTATCTATTTCCCGAGGCCACAAAAAGTAAATACAGATTATCATGTAATGTAAACTCCTACGATAAACTGGTGTTCCTCTGTTATACGTACATCGACTGGGTTAATGCACACGGACATACGCCATGCAATGCACACTCCTACTATAAACTAGTGTTCCTCTGTTATACGTACACCGACTGGGTTAATGCACACGGGCATACGTCATGCTGTGTGATATGAGGGGGCAAGTTGACGGACAGCGACGCGACGGTCTACTTTTATTTAGAATTTCCAACTGGTCATTCATTTTAAAGTTTTTATAAGTTTTCTTATGTGGTTAAGATTTTTTTGAAATTTAAAAGATGTCATTCATAATTTGTGTATGACATGTACATCTATTTTAACATACATGTATTTAAAAATGTCTTCCTTTCTCACATGTATGATTAGTGGGCCCTATACATGGAACTTGGGTTGTGGGGGGGGGGGGTACAACTAAGGAGTGCCCCCCCCCCCCCCCACATCAGAAAATATCTCCACGTCACTATGTTGAAGTATTCCATGATGTATATAACATCACGTCATCATATGGTTCTTGTCTCTCTACGTCACTATGTTGAAGTATTCCGTGAGTTATATGACTTCACGTCACCGGATATTAGCAAATCTCTCGACGTCACTATGTTGAAGTATTTCGTGAGTTATATAACATCACGTCATATGGTTCTTGTCTGTCGACGTCATAATATGGAATTTATGGTTTCATAGTTATCTTAACTTTTATACGACATAATACCAGGCCCCAAGTTTACAAAGCATTCTCAGACTTAAATTAAGAATTTACTCAAAATTATTCACCTTAATTTAGCGATTATATAGCCCTTTATAAAACTTTTGTTGTTTTAATGTATCAAATACATCAATATGAAACTATGTGCAAAGTTTTGTGTTTCTGGATCAAAGATATTTCTCATAAACAGTGACCGAATGTTGAGTAAATTCTTAACTAAAGTCTGAGAATACTTTATGAACTCGGGGGCAGGTTCCTAAAGATGGGTACCTAACATGGTGCTATTACTGTGATGGATATTTTTGCCAAGACAGGGATTGGATTCTAACCATCGGTTGCTCTTTTACGTGCAATCCAACATGTCCACGGGACCTCGGTTTTTTGTTCCAACCGAAAGACTAAACGCATGTGCTTGCCACGCCCACGTCCTGCACCACTGACAAGCCCACGTCCTGCACCACTGACAAGCCCACGTCCTGCACCACTGACAAGGAGAAATCACATTAAATAGAAGTCCTTTAAACGATGCCCGTCTTCATTGAACCAGTCGGAGCAGGACAGTAGACCGCTAAACCGCATTTCATTTCATTTCCTTTATTTGACGCGCAATTGTCCAACTACAAGACCTGTGAATTTTTATTTAGATCGTACTGGGAATGGTGATTGATCCTTTTGCTATTTTTTTTAAAGTGTCTCTCCCCACGAGTAACAACAAAATCAAGCTGAAGAAGATTATCAGATAGAATATTCAACGAATTCCTGATTTAAGAATGTGGGGTTGGGCGGCCGATTGGTTAACCTCTGCGCGTTGCATCATAAGGTCTGTCATTGAGTCAAGTGGTATAGTTTGGATCACCCACTTGGACGTGACAAGGAGTAGGGTGGCCTGTCCAACCTGGTGGGTTTTCTCCGGGTCCTCGGGTTTATAACTCCTACTGCTAAAGGCCCCTAGGAGCAAGCGAATTATTGAAATGAAATTTAACAAAATGTTAGTCCCGAAATGACTTAGTTTGTGTCAAGTGAACGTTAAATTTCCCCATCTCTCTCTCTCTCTCCTCTCTCTCTCGCTCGCTCGCTCTCACTAATTTTGTCGCATGTATGTTAAACCTCCCTGTGTGTGTGTCTGTCTCTCTCTCTCTCCTCTCTCTCTCTCTCTCTCTCTCGCTCGCTCGCTCGCTCTCACTAATTTTGTCGCATGTATGTTAAACCTCCCTGTGTGTGTGTGTGTCTCTCTCTCTCTCTCTCTCTCTCTCTCTCTATCTCGCTATCTCTCTCTCTGGTTTAAAAATGTTCACCCCTGGACAATATCTAACGACTTCATGGTAATATGTACTCAGATTGATTATTCAACAAATTAAAAATACCAACCATATTATAATGTCCAGTCTTGTTTTCAATCGGATTAAAGATTATATCAACCAATCTCCTAGGTAACGTCGGATTGTTCTAAAAATGATGTCAACCAAACTTCTATGTAACGTCGGATTGTTCTAAAAATGATGTCAACCAAACTCCAAGGTAACGTTGGGTTGTTATAAAATATCTGCAGAGAGGATGTCGTCAATCATGACGATTAGATTTATTCGGGTACGTTTCTGTGATCTCACGGTGACTCTGTGAGTCCCGTGTTCGATCCATCCGTTGTCCAAAAAGTCCATCGGGATTTTTCGAGGTGGTCCCTCCTTGTCAGTGGTGCAGGACCGAGGGACTGGCAAAAGAAAACGTATAGTCGTTCGGATGGGCCAAGAAATCCTGTTCCCGTGTACATATTTGCGTGCACGCAAAAGATCCCTTGGCAGTTTGAATTTGATATAAGTGTAGGCCGTACGGCGTATGTCCGTCTTCATTAACCCAGTCGGAGCAGAACAACATGACGATAAATCCCATTTTTATTTGATTTCGTTTTCTACGTTTCTACACCAGCCATCGAACCCTAACTGTCAGGTTCCTGTGGTAGTATTGAATTTTTGTCCTATCCAAACTACTGGAAGAAACCAACACAGGGGATCGAAATCTGACAACCTTAGTTAGTGCGCTAGTCCCTAACTCACCGAGCCGGTGGTAGTATTGTTTTTTTGTTCCATTCAAACGACTAGAAGAAACCAACACAGGGGATCGAACTCTGAACACCTTAGTTGGTGCGCCAGTCACTTACTGAGCCACAGTCAGGCTCAGGTATTGTTATTTGTCCCTCCCCAACGACTAGAAGAGACCAACACAGGGGATCGAACTCTGAACACCTTAGTTAGTGCGCCAGTCACTAACCCACTGAGCCACAGTCAGGCGCAGGTATTATTTTTTGTCCCTTCCAAACGACTAGAAGAAACCAATACAGGGGATCCAAGTCTGGCCCTCTTAGTGAGTCACGGTGGCCCAAAATGATAAGTTATTCAGATATCCATTTATAACTAAGAATAAATATCACGTTTTACAGTGATGGGGTAATTCACCCTATTCGCTTGAAAGATTTCCCAAAGATGTAATATAAAAATAAGAGAGATCTAGTTTACGTTTTATATACACCCATACAATAATAAATATTGAGATCAAGTTTACATAAACTCATACAATTATAAAAAAATAAGATTGCTTAATGTTGATAACATATTGCCAAACTTGTAAATGTGTTTAATATTCATCATCAGTTAAAGCAGCGCGCTATTATATGCATTAACTCATGCATTAGAAATAATTTAAAGGTACATTATGTAAGATTTAGATAAAGATCTCGAGCCAGTTGGTTAAAGTGTCATTAACTTATAACGACTATAGTTAACATGAAGTTAAAGGATTGTTATCTTTAATGGAGGGAAAGACTGTTGCTGAAAATCCTGCTAGGGCCCGACAAGGGCAGCTGTCTAGTCGTTCGGATGATTCGATATAAGAGTAGGCCGTAGTGCCGCTGTCCGGGCAAAATTTCCCTCATAGCACACTGTATGGTGTATGCCCGTCTTCATTAGCCTAGTACAGGGAGAGAGAGAAATGGGGTTTAACGTCCACTCGACACAAATTAGGTCATTTCGGGACTAACATATGGTTTAATTTTATTTCAATAATTCACTTGCGCGTAGGGGTCTTTAGCAGTGGGAGGAAACCGGAGGACCCGGAGAAAACCAACGAGGTTGGACAGGCGACCCTACTCCTTGTCACGTACAACCGGGGATTCGAAACCACGCCAGTTGACTCGATGACAGGCCTTATGATACAGCGCGCGCGTGCTAACCATTCGGCCATCCAACCCCCCGCCTAGTATAGGAGCAGAACCGTGGGATGATAAACCACATTTCATTTCCTTTAACATGTCATTAACATGACGTTGTGTTGTGTTTTTAAAGGGATGTGTTGTGGTCCGTTATTAGTTTAACGATCCGTCAGTCGAAGTATACCCTGAGCAAAAAGTCCTATAGATTACCAGGGGGTGGCCGAATGGTTAGCACGTGCGTGCTGTATCATAAGGCCTGTCATTGAGTCAACTGGCGTGGTTTCGAATCCCCGGTTGTACGTAGGGTCGCCTGTCCAGCCTCGTGGGTTTTCTCCGGGTCCTCCGGTTTCCTCTCACTGCTAAAGACCCCTACGCACAAGCGAATTATTGAAATAAAATTGAACCATATGTTAGTCTCGAAGTGGACGTAGAACCCCCTCTCTCATTCTCTCTCTCCCCTCTCTCCTTATCTGAATCTTACATAATGTATCTTTAAACCATTCTACTGGGAAAGGTCAAGGCCAATTGCTCAAAACTCGGTTATTGTAACGATCCGTGCGTGCTGTATCATAAGGCCTGTCATTGAGTCAACTGGCGTGGTTTCGAATCCCCGGTTGTACGTAGGGTCGCCTGTCCAGCCTCGTGGGTTTTCTGCGGGACCTCCGGTTTCCTCTCACTGCTAAAGACCCCTACGCGCAAGCGAATTATGTAAATAAAATTAAACCATATGTTAGTCCCGAAATGACTTAGTTTGTGTCGAGTGGACGTTAAACCGCCCCCCTCTCTCTCTCTCTCCCATTTTCTATAGGATGAAATTATAGGGTATTTTGGGGGCCTGTAGGAAATATCGACCTTAAATATTCTAAAGCATCTGTAAAGCAAATCCTATAATTTTCCCTACAGATTAATGTTAAAATTCCTGTAGGAAATTACCATAGTATTCTATAGTATAATAGTGTAGTAAACTTTACAGTTATCTTCTTGTACTTTAATCAAGTTTTGTAAACAGATTGCTTGTTAATACTAACTTCTATGAAGTTGTTATACATGTACATTGAATTTATAAATTAAAAATTCAGAATTCAACGGATCGTTACAATAACCGAGTTTTGAGCAATTGGCCTTGACCTTTCCCAGTAGAATAGTTTAAAGATACATTATGTAAGATTCAGATAAGGAGAGAGGGGAGAGAGAGAATGAGAGAGGGGTTCTACGTCCACTTCGAGACTAACATATGGTTCAATTTTATTTCAATAATTCACTTGCGCGTAGGTTTCTTTAGCATTGTCACGTACAACCGGGGAATCGAAACCACGCCAGTTAACTCAATGATAGACCTTATGATACAACGCGCACGTGCTAACCATTCCCCCCCCCCCCCCCCATTAAGATAAGGAGTTGGTCGTTCTTTTTATAATCGTTTCAGTCACTGAGACTTTATTGAACATGGGCTGTGAGTATTGGGGACGTCTAGGTTACTGTAGCCTTTATTGAACATGGTCACTATCAGGGACGTCTTGGTTGTCAGTAGTGGTCACTTGTTTATCCAACCAGAGACGAAAGTGTCAAACGAACGGACTTGCTTACCTCAACGAATCGCCCTATAAAATTTGAAAAATAGACCGCGGGAAATGCAGTCTGCCAGTATTTTAGGCACTGATCGTCGAGATAAATAGAACTAACCACATATCGCTTACGCCTATCGCCAAATCACTTGTTTATTCGACCAGAGAAGAAAGTGAATGAATATATTCGCCACGATATTTTGAGAAATAGACTGCCGGAAATGCAGCCTGATAGTATTTCGGACACTGGTCGTCGAGATAAACAGAACTGACCAGATACTGTCTGTCGCTAAATCACCAGCTTATCAGAACAGCGAAGGAGGTTTCAAACGAACGGAGTGAGTGAATCAAAGTGAATGAATATTCTTGCCGCATTGAACCTATACCCAAAGACTTTGAGTATCGCAAAAAGCACTTGTGGTTCACGTGTTGTTGTTTATAGTAGGCCAGACTCTACAACATGCAAGTTGTGGGATTTAATCACCGTAGAAGGTATTCATTACCGAAACATATCACAAATAGTTTTTTATATTTTTTAAAATTATTGTGTGGGAGGGGGGGGGGGGCAAACACCACCCACTGCCCCCCGCCCCCACGTTTTTGTCGCGTCATCATGACGTCACATCGTAGATTTATATAACTGAGATGTTGTGTGCTAGATTTTGGTTATGTGTTACTGACAGACATGAATAAATCGCACTTTAAGATATAAGTTGTCTATAGAATATGGGACTGTCTCCTAAAGCCGCGTTTACACGATACAGTCGCCTAATGCAATATATCATCCTCGATATCCTCAGTGATATCGTTTCCTTTCAGTTCACTATCCCCTGGTTCCATCACAGGGAGTGGACGAAGGGAAGTAACTCACATTTTACTATGATCGCCGAATCGTTGTAGGAAACTTTCTCAAATATTTTTGGGCATCTTTTTGATGTTACATATCTCGCAAACCTTCTCATAATCGAGCGTACAAGCTGCTGGATTGTGGTGAACGTAAACAAGGACGCTAAGACTGATATGTTTTTTTATTTGTTCGTAGAATCATCCTACTTGGCCAATGAAATCCCCAAGGGCAGATAATTCGTGAAAGTTCGTGAATGGACCCAAGGGTTAGTGGAGTAGATCAGGGAATGGACCAATACCATTTGGGTACAGAGAATGGGAACATATCGGAAAATGACGTCAAACGCACGCGCGCCTGCTGCTTCATTTTTTCATTTTAGTAACTGAATAAGATGGCGTCGTTTGAAGAATAAAGTTTAAAAAGGGTAATTTTCATGTCGCAGGTTCTACAAAAGTTCATGTTTCGTATACAGAGTTATCATAGAGCGAGTGTAAGTATTACCAAAGCTGTCAGAGACTGGTGGCTTAAACCGGATACACAGGAGCAAAACAAACAATGCGCATGTCAATATATTCAGAGTTATCTCCTCCCCTCTATCAAATCTCACCTAAACCAGATTACGTAACTTATATTATATGACGTCACTTAAATTAATTCTCATACTTGTTTTGCTTTAACAAAATTAATCCAATAATAAAATTAAATTACAAACAATTTTGAATTTCACATGTGACAACAACCAGTTTTGGTCTAGATCTACTCAGGTCATGCCTGTTACTTACTAGATACTCAGTCGCGAATAGAGTGAGAGGACGTAGAAGTAGTAGAAGAAGCCATCCTCAATTAAAATTAGCAAAAAAAATATATTTTTGCCAATCGTATGACGTCATCTAATATAACGCAATTTGATTGATCCGTCGGATGAGAATAGATTTGGTTCTATTCATGCAACGCAAGCTATCCACCCGACCATTTGTCTGATAAGTTGGTCGGATACGACCCTTGCATTCGACCCTTGTATGGATTGGTTGTATTGTGTAAACATAGCTTTAAAATGACATTTTAACCTACCATTAAATTGCTCCCAATTTAACCAACAATAAATATAATATGAACTATTTTTTTTTATTATCAACTTAAAGGAAAATGCTGGTGTCCACAAAATTTACATACATGTATATGATTGACAGAAATAGTTAAATATATTCCTTTAATACCGGAATCTCTAATCGGTAATATTCGGTGTCGAATTTACCAACAGACTTGAAAGGATGAAACCTAAGGCTTCAAGATCTAGCGAACAGAGGCATATTTGCCTATTAGCTGAAGTCTATGTCCTCGAGATCTGGGATGCCCACGTCCAACTTGACAGTGTATCCTATTTTTAACACTGCCATAAGACTACGTGTACTGTCGTCTTGGACATCCGCCAGCACCCTCGGCTTGGTTCATCCGTCAGTACCCTCGGCTTAAAACATCCGTCATCAGTCTGGGCTTAAAACATCCGTCATCAGCCTGCATGGGCTTGGTTCATCCACACCCTTGGCGTGGTTCATCCGTCCGCACCTTCGGCATGGTTCTTCCGTCAGTACCGGTGGCTTGGAACATCCGTCAGTACGCTTGGCCTGGAACATCCGTCAGTACCCTCGGCCTGGAACATACGTCAGTACCCTCGACTTGGCCCATTTGTGTTCAAAACACACCTTCACCATCTTTTAGTTTCGGGGAGGGGTGGGTTGGGAGAGACCCCACAAGTCGAATAGTCTAGGTCCTCTGTTCATCTAAACCCGTCACTGGTAACCACAGATTCCGGAAGTGACGAACATAAAGGAAATGAGCTACTCTCACCGAATGACATAACAACGATCTCTATGTTAAAATTATATTTGCAATGTGTAAAGAGTTTTATATACAAAATTGTGGACACCAACCTTGTCCTTTGATGTAACTATATATTATAACCACTGAAACATTGTTCTTTAATATAACTATATACCATTAAAACATCAATTACTTGGATAATTTGTGAATAATTCATCATTTTTCAGAGCTTTAAATATTATCAGTGGATATATCTAACTCAGTTAAAATTTGTTGAAAGGCAGGTGTAGTCTTTTCATTAAAGTCGGTGACGTCATGGTATGGTATTATTTACTTCAATAGGAATGTCTTATATAAATGTGCAGTCATCAGTGACAGTCAGTCAGTCTATCAGTGATATCGCTGACGAGTGTTGTCTAGGGAACTTGTTAGAAATGAAATGAAATGGGGTTTAACGTCCTACTGTTTTTCTCATAAACTGGACTAATGAAGACGGGCATACGCCATACAGTGTGCTATGAGGGAAATTTTGCCCGGGCAGCGGCGCTACGGCCTACTCTTATATCGAATTCCAACTGCCAATGGATCTTGTACGTGCAGGCCAATATGTACACGGGACCTTGGTTTTTCGGCCCATCCTAACGACTAGACAGCTGTCCTTGTCAGGCCCTCCGTCCTGCATCACTGACAAGGGGAAACCACGCGAACTTGTTAGAGAAACCAAACTTAGATTGGTGACGGGGTTTCCTCTTCTTCCTTGGGGCTTAACGCTCGGTGCCAGTGGGAGTCACGAGGGCTAAGTGGGTAAGACGCTGGCTCGCTAGCCTGGAGTTCGCGTGTTCGATCCCTGAATAGTCCGATTTTCGGACGTGGTTTCCCCTTGCCAGTGGTGCAGGACGGAGGGCCTGACACGGACAAACTGTCCAGTCATTCAGTTGAGACGAAAAACCGAGGTCCCGTATATACATTGGAATACACGTAAAAGATCCCTTGGCAGTTGGAATTCGATATAAGAGTAGACCATAGTGTCGCTACCCGAGCAAAAATTCACTCATATCCCAGTGTATGAACTATGCCCGTCTTCATTAGCCCAGTCTAAGCAGAACATTAAGACGTTCGCGTTGAGTCAAGTTGCGTGGTTTCGATTCCCCGCTTGTACGGAGCAGAACAGTAGGACGTTAAACCCCATTTCATTTCATTTATCAGAGGTTCAGCTTCCACTATAATGAACCATGATTTGACATTTTACAGGTTCATCTTCCAAAGTATTGTAGTTTCCATGGGATAGACCAAAAACACGATAATTTAATGGGTTTGTTTTTAGGCTGTGTACCGTTTATATGGGGTTGGGGGGGGGGACTGGGGATGGCCGAATGGTTAGCGCATGTGCGTAGAATCATAATGTCTGTCATTGAATCAACTAGCGTGTATCGATTCCCCGGTAGTACTTGACAAGGGGTAGGGTTTTTCTCCTGGTCCTTCCGTTTCGTCCCACAAGCGAATTATTGAAATAAAATTGAACCATATGTTAGTTCCAAAATGACCTAATTTATGTCGAGTGGACGTTAAACCCCATGTTGTTAAGAAGAGCACATATGTCTGATATATCTGTACATGGGTGGGGGGGGGGGGGGGGTAGCGCGTGGGCGTTGTATCATAAGGTCTGTCATTGAATGGCGTGGTTTCAACTCCCCGGCTGTACGTGCCAAAGAGTAGGGTCGCCTGTCCAACCTCATGGGTTTTCTCCGGGTCCTCAGGTTTCCTCCCACTGCTAAAGATCCCTACGCCCCCCCCCCCCTCCTCGTCTCTCATATCTCTACATTTAATTCTCTCTCTCCCTCTTTCTCTCTCTCTGTCTCTCTCTCTCTCTCTCTCTGTCCACCTCTCTCTCCCTCTCTCCCCCTCTCTCTCTCTATCTCTCTCTCTCTCTCTATCTCTCTCTGTCCACCTCTCTCTCCCTCTCTCCCCCTCTCTCTATATCTCTCTCTCTGTCTCTATCTCTCTCTGTCCCCCACTCTCTCCCTCTCTCCCCCTCTCTCTCTATCTCTCTCTCTCTCTGTCTCTATCTCTCTCTGTCTCTATCTCTCTCTGTCCACCTCTCTCTCCCTCTCTCCCCTCTCTCTCTCTATCTCTCTCTCTCTCTCTATCTCTCTCTGTCCACCTCTCTCTCCCTCTCTCCCCCTCTCTCTCTATCTCTCTCTCTCTCTCTGTCGCTATCTCTCTCTGCCCCCCACTCTCTCCCTCTCTCCCCCTCTCACTCTATCTCTCTCTCTCTCTCTGTCTCTATCTCTCTCTGTCCCCCACTCTCTCCCTCTCTCCCCCTCTCTCTCTATCTCTCTCTCTCTCGTAAAGAATGTGAAGTCAACAACCAGCAACAACCAGCCCTTGCTATGCTTGAAAAATAATTTAGAAATAAATTAACCACAATGTGAGCTATTTTTAAAAAAAAAAAATAAATAAAAAAAAATGATGTGCAACCAATATTAGTGAACATTCACCCCTGTCTATTTACCAACGTGGGTTGGTTGAATAAGTCGGTGAATATTTGATTGACACCTGCATATTATAATTACAGGTAAATACAGGTAGACGCAGGTAAATCGGGTGTTTAGCCAGGTAGATCAGCCGTCAGACGTGAAAGAAGTAGGAGCAGGTATCAGATATAATGGCAGGTGACATCCAACCTGAACTTTTCTCTGATCCTTTGGCTGATCCTATTGTCAAAATCACAGATGCTTCTAAAAAATTAAAGGTAATATAGCTTTATTTAATATTGATAATAATTATTATAAAAATTAGACAGTTGATATTCGCCAACAGTGTTTGTTTTGGCTACCCTTCTTTAAAAATAGACAATCGACGGACCCGTGAGACAACGGGCGGACCGGTGAGTCAACGTGCGGACCCGTGAGACAACAGACGGACCCGTGAGACAATAGACGGACAGGTGAGACAATAGACGGACAGGTGAGACAACCGGCGGACCCGTGAGACAACCGACTGACCCGTGAGACAACGGGCGGACCCATAATACAACCGGCTTACCCGTGAGACAACGGGCGGACCCGTGAGACAACCGGCGGACCCGTGATACATCAGACGGACCCATGAGACAACAGACGGACCCGTGTGACAACCGAGGGATCCGTGTGACAACCGGCGGACCCGTGAGCGAAGGGGCGGACCCGTGATACAACCAACCGGCGGATCCGTGAGAAATCTTGCTCATTCCGTGATAAATCAACCAATGAGATAAACCGTACTACCATTTTGTTCATTTTGGCCAAAAATGCTGACCTGACGAGATTTAGCGTGATCGGAGTAATGGTTCTTGAGATATGGATCATTAACGTTGTTTAATTTCGCTTAAATGGTCATAGGTCACTATCTGAAATATCTCACGTACTTTTAGTCCAATAAACTAAAATTCTGATTTAACGTAAACCAAAAGCAGCAAAAGAGAAGGGAGTACGGTTTACATTTGGCTAAATCTAATTGTCAAAGTTAGCTCAAATTTTGTCAAGGTCGCTGAGGTGTAAATAAGGTCAGGGCACGTGATTTTTGGCGAGATTGTTGGTTAGGGTTAGGGTAAGCATTGGGACTAGGTCCTTGGTTAGGGTTAAGTTGGGACTAGCGCTAGCCCTGTTTACATCTCATGACCTATGACGAAAAATTGAGCTGGCCTTATCATTTAGCACTAACCGTTTACATTTTCCAACCACAAACACTTTGTGAACTTCTTGTTCTTGTGGCGAGGCCGTCAATTCATGTATAATCGACCTGATAATTACCATGCGTGTTCTTAGGACATGACGTCAAAGTTCCAATATGGCTATAATGACGTCATTGTCGGTTTTCAGTGCCCTCTTAATT
Organism: Patella vulgata; assembly: GCF_932274485.2. Taxonomy (NCBI): domain Eukaryota; kingdom Metazoa; phylum Mollusca; class Gastropoda; family Patellidae; genus Patella; species Patella vulgata. The sequence goes on along the minus strand of NC_065881.2, from coordinate 87,658,883 downwards.
GTATCTGAGAATTCTCTGTCATGCGATTCCTTCGTAGGATTACATTTCACAAATTTACGACTGTTCGGGACCAGTCTTGGTTTTTCATTAAATGTCTTCTGACACTTTTATTTACCTTATTACGTGTATAATGTATTTTTTTCTGATAAGGCACAGGGTCACCCGTCCTACCTCGTGACTTTTCCTCCCACATATTAAAACCTCTAAGCCCAAGCGACATATTCAAATATAATCAAACCATAGTTAATGTGTTAATCGCAAATTGACGTTAGTGTCGAGCGGACGTTAAACCCCATTTCTACCTCTCGCGCATACTAACGAAGATAGTTCGTTTATATGGAATTATGAGCCCTCTCTCTCCCTCTCTCTCTCTCTCTCTCTCTCTCACACACACACACACACACACACACCCAGACGGGGATAGTTAGTTCCTTTATGTATTGTTTAATGGTCGAGAGCGAGACATTAAGTAACATATTGTAACAACAAGAGGACCGTCAGGTCCGAGTGTTTTTACAATATATTACGCAATGTCTCAGCTCGAGACCATTAAACATCTTAAATGAAATGAAATGAAATGGAGTTTAACGTCCTACTGTTCTGCTCCTAACCTGGGCTAATGAAGACGGGCATACGCCATACAGTGTGCTATGAGGGAAATTTTGCCCGGACAGCGGCACTACGGCCTACTCTTATATCGAATTCCAACTGCCAAGGGATCTTTTACGTGCACGCCAATGTGTACACGGGACCTCGGTTTTTCGTCCCATCCGAACGACTAGACAGCTTTCCTTGTCAGCCCCTCCGTCTTGCATCACTGACAAGGGAGAACCACGCCGGAAAATCTGGATGAACTTTCTCGGCCAATGCAGGGATCGAACACCCGACCTCCAGGCTAGCGAGCTAGCGTCTTACCCACTTAGCCACGTGGTCCCCAAACATCTTAAAATACAGACACTCCGCACGTGCGTTTACAGTGAAATACGCCACTCGAGTCTAATATTTGACAAGGTACGATTGGCAAGTTGCCCGTACGATTATTTGAAATAATGGTACGCCAACATCAAAGGGTGACGTCACATCTGTATTTCAAATGGAATTATGATCTAAAGCGCACGTGTTAATCCACTCGGTCACCCTCCATATATGGAAAAAGTATTAAATATACTGTAATAATGATATTAACTGCGCGTCTGTTACGGATGATGTATTTCTGACTATTTAACCTAGTTAGATTATAACGTGATTAACATCTACATAGCCTATATTAACTAAAAATTAAACCTTGGCTGTCTGTCTAGCAGTTAACCTAGTTAAATCATGTTCTCATTATATCTACATAGCCTACATATATGAAGTTAAGGGGGAGGTGGGGGATGACCGAATGGTTAGCTCGTGCGCGCTGTATCATAAGGTCTGTCATTGAGTCAACTGGCGGTGTTTCGATACCCCGGTTGTACTTGACAAGGAGTAGGGTCGCCTGCAAGCGAATTATTCAAATAAAATTGAACCATGTTAGTCCTGAAATGACCTGGTTTGTGCCGATTGGACGTTAACACCCCCCTCTCTCCCTCTCTCTCTCTTTCTCTCTCTCTCTCTCTCTCTCTCTCGCATTGACCTAGAAAGTTCATCGGGATGTTCCGACGTGGTTTCCCCTTGTCAGTGTTGCAAGACGAGGACCTGACAAGGAAAGCTGTCTAGTCGTTCGGATGGCATGGAAAACCGAGGTCCCGTGTATAAATTGGCGTGCACGTTAAAGATCACTTGGACTTCGATATAAGAGTAGGCCATAGGGCCGCTGCCCAGGCAAAATTTTCCTCATAGTACACTGTATGGCGTATACCAGTCTTCATTAGCCCAGTCGGAGCAAAACAGTAGGTCGTTAATTAAACCCCATTTCATTTACGTTTATATGAAGTTAAAGTTATATATTTATTTATAGAAAACAATCACGTCACGTCATTGTTAAAGTGGCAATATTGAGCATTTAATAAAGCTGCCCATCCAAAGAATTTCACGATATGACAGCTGGTGTTGGATTCTTTATATGGACTCCAGAGGATGTAGAAGACTGTCAAATTTTCCATTCATCCGATTTGATTAAAATACAGGGGCCTGTTTCACGAAATTTTAGCTAAGATAAAATCCAAATTTTAGTAATTTGATTGGATAATATTAGATTGATTTTAGTGCTTAGCCAATCAAAATTGAAGTATCTACTAAAATTTGGATTTTATCTATAGTTAAGATTTCGAGAAACAGGGCCCAGATCTATATTTCGTTTCGTTTTTTATATACTTTCGATGGCCTACACCAGACGAAGATCTGACCGGTTGTACTGGAAGGTCGCGTCGGGGGCCGTACGAGCGGCTTTTGAACCTTTTGATTTTGATTAATCAATCAGCGTTGACGTGTCTAGTGGTTTACCCACCGTAACAGACCGTTTCATTGGCTTATCCCTCACTTTAACCAAACGCCGGTAATATATCAACTTTTCCAGGTCCTAGTGTGGTAAAACATGTAATACGAAATTTTTAACAATAAAAAAACGAAACGAAATAGGATCTGTGTTTTAATCAGATTGCGATTTATGCTTTCTTTGTAAGAACTGAGCGGAAAGAAACGATCAATAGGCTTATATTTCTCAGCGTAGTTTGCTAGAGGGGGGGGGGGGGGCGAATTCTCCAAATTAGATAATGGGCGTGGTGTTCGTGACACAGTAATATCAATCTAATATAATCATATATTTTCAATGTCGAATATGACATTCACCTAGACTGCAACGAGATCGCATCATGTTGTTGATGAATGTCTGATTGGTAAGTATATTTATTGACAGATCGAGAAACTGTAATTTACTAAACTAGAGATCTGAATTTCTGTTGGTGTTTATGTTTTAATTCTAAAATTTAGAATGTCCCTTTAAACATTCGGGGATTACGGTGGCTAAGTGGGTAAGACGCTGGCTCGCTAGCGTGGAGGTCGGGTGTTTGATCCCTGCATTGGTCGAGAAAGTTCATCCAGATTTTCCGGCGTGGTTCTCCCTTGTCAGTGATGCAGGGCGGACGACCTGATAAGGACAGCTGTCTAGTCGTTTGGATGGGACGAAAAACCGAGGTTCCGTGTACACATTGGCGTGCACGTAAAAGATCCCTTGACAGTTGGAATTCGATATAAGAGTAGGCCGTAGAGCCACTGTCCGGGCAAAATTTCCCTCATAGGTACACTGTAGGGCGTATGCCCGTCTTCATTAGCCCAGTTCGGAGCAGAACAGTAGGACGTTAAACCCCATTTCATTTCATTTCTTTAAAGGCTCAATACCACTCTTGTTGTAACTGAATAATATGTCCCAATCTTTATTCTGGTCAACAAATTGTACTATTTTAGAATATTTCAATTAATTGATGATACAAATTTCATCTTAACACACCTTATTTAAAAATTTTGAAAAATTAAACATAATGGTTTGAAATGTCTAACGTAAACCTTTTCAAATGAAACTTCGATTTAAACATATTTTCGAACCCTCTGGACAAGTAAAATAGGATGTAATGGATAATTTACACAACAGGTAGGACACTTAAACATCTAGTACTTAGATAGAGATATTATTTATTTTCTGGGGCTTTCAAGCCAGCAAGAGTGTTATTGTCCCTTTAACATTTGCCGATTATTGATGTTTACTTCCATGTTGTGAAAGCTAATTTCACCAGAATTATGGTGCTAACACCAGAACGTGTCTAATCGTCACTCGCTTTCTCTTTTCTCCGAGCATCTTGTGGACAGTTCTTTTGTGATCGGAATCCTCCGTCGATCATAACTCGACTGGACACCGGGAGGTGTTTTAACGATCGGAGTTCGTCGTCCATATCCGCAACTTGGCTGGACACTGGGGGATGTTCTAAGTATCGGAGTCCGTCGTTCATATCCACAACTTGACTGGGCATCGAGTGTTGTTTTAGACGGAGTCGACCTTTCTGTACTTAAAATGTTTATTGCACGGTATTCTCGTGTTGCAGATCCTGGGATTTGTACTGGAAATGGGTTTGTTTGATGAACTGGAACAGAGTTCTAATTGGGAGACTGTTCCAACCCTGGCTATTAAACTAGGGTATGACAGGGATGCTTTACAGAGAATATTGAATACGCTTGTCTGTTTCAAATTACTTGACAAGAAAACAACTAACGGTATGTGCATGTAATATTACTTTACTCGAATGTTGATAATATTAACCATTTTAGACACCCAAATAAAGTCTAAAAGTCCGTATAATTTCATCCAATACGTCAAAATACATGTTTAGAGGCTTAAACATTTCAATCAAATACAGGCATGACTGAGATATCTAATCCACCAGAATCACATGGGCATATAAAACAGCGGAAGGGGTCAAGATATCGGCTTTAGGGGCTCTGACACGTGGGAGGGGTTCATTGTCAAATTTGACACTTTAACGAAGGGTTGATGAAAACTGCCGCGTGCTGCTTTAACGTATCCATGTTTGCTTTCCTATCGGTTCTTGCATAAGATTTACTGTTTAGCGTATCTTTGGTTTAGTGTGTTACGGTTAATTTGATCGGGAGACGTGTTCGTCGACGTCAACGTCAACCAAAAACACTGCAAGAATTGGCCGTGGCACTGGAAGAGGAGTGGGTCAGATTGTCCCAAATCGTGATTGGACGGTTGGTTAGGGCATGCCATGACGTATTGCTGAATGTCTGAGGATCGGCGGAGCAATTACTCATTATTAAGACAAAAATCAAAAAAATCCATTTTCACTTTTGACAGTGTATCTCTTTGCGAGTGAAATGGGGCCGTCAGATAAGCCGCCCACGCCCATATTAAATTTTTTATGTTCATGTAAAGGCAATTAGTCTGTTATTAACATACACTGGTTACCTCTATTAAAAACAGCAGTGAATTTCCGCAGTTTTGTATTGTTTCTGAATATTCCCTACCTTTTTTGAAGAGTATATAATTATATAGTACACCTGTTACCTGTATATATAACACACCTGTTACCTGTATATATATATTACACACCTGTTATCTGTATATACAGTATAACACACCTGTTACTTGTATATATAACACACCTGTTACCTGTATATACAGTATAACACACCTGTTACCTATATATATATAACACACATGTTACCTGTGTATATATAACACCTGTTACCTGTATATACAGTATAACACACCTGTTACCAGTATATATTACACACCTGTTACCAGTATATATAACACACCTGTTACCTGTATATATATAACACACCCGTTACCTGTATATATTTGATATATTCGTGTATTACAGGATGTACAGTATACCACAACACACCTGCAACCAGTAAATACCTGATATCATCCAAGAAACCCAGTCTTATACATTTTATTCTGAGTGAAATCAACATGGTGATGGCGATGTATGATACTTTACCTGCGGTTCTTAGACAAGGTAACAACTCAGGGTCTTCGATTCTGTAAAATGGGAACTGACAGATACTGATGGAACATTGTTAGAATTACTGACATTAGCATATTGATGATCACTGTTAGAATTACTGACAGATACTGATGGAATATTGTTAGAATTACTGACGGATTTTGATGGAATATTGTTAAAATTTGTTCTAGTTTTAACATTATTATATTGCACAACCGTGATTCAGATCGAGTATGTTCTACACAGTGGACGATTTCTCGATGTCGTTGGGAGGGAGAGACCCTAAACCCCACGTGATGTTGTTTTTCATGCATGATTATATATTAGATCGAGCATGTTCTCTAATGCGAGAGAGAGAAATGAGATTTAACGTCCACTCGACACAAACTAGGTCATTTCTGGACTAAAATATGGTTCAATTTTATTGCAATAATTCGCTTGCGCGTAGGGGTCTTTAGCAGTGGGAGGAAACCGGAGGACCCGGAGAAAATCAACGAGGTTGGACAGGCGACCCTAATCCATGTCACGTACAACCGGGGAATTGAAACCACGCCAGTTGACTCAATGCCAGACCATATGATACAACGTGCACGTGCTAACCATTCAGCCCCCCCCCCCCCCCGAGACCGTAATCCATGATTGACTTGATAAAAGTTGGATTCATAATATAACTTTCAATGTCAATCTGTTTAAAACACAGATCTTATTTCGTTTCGTTTTTATAGTTTAAAATTTCGTTTTACTTGTCTTTGCTACACTAGGATATGGAAGAGTTTTTATCATTGACGTGTTCTGAATGGTGTCAGGGATAAGCCAATGAAACGTCTTGTTACGGCGAGCTTTAGGTGTGTTTTGCACGGAACTGTGGGTAAATCCACTAGTAACATCAATGCTGATTGGTTAATCAAATGTCTGACGTCATAGGGTCAAAAACCGCTCGTATGGCCTCTGACACGAACTATCGCTACAACCGGTCAGATTTTCATGTAGTAGAGGCCATCTAAAGTATAAAAAACGGAACGAAATATAGATCTGTATTTTAACCAGAATGCTTTAAAGGACAATATTGGTGCCAGTCTGACAATTAATAACAGTAATTGAATGTCATTAGATAAGAAAACACGAGAAAAAAGAGAGATATCCGTACATTCACTATTCACTTGTGTTCTTCATTCTATACTTAATAAAAACACGGTAATGCACGGACTTTTTCTATTTGTCTTTCATGTTCTCTTATCTAGTGATAGTCAATTCTTTTTATGAATTGTCAGATATCCTTTTACAGTCTCACACAACAACTTTTGGTATTCGAAGGAATTATTAGTGAGCAGAATTCGCCCATGTATCTGTTATCACTCGTCACTTCAGTCAGTTATGTAGAGGGATAACTCGTGTTTTCCTTTTGCGTTCGTCACTTCTGATTGGTGAAACATTGATTACACATCTATCGTAGCAATGATCTCTGTGATAAAATAATATTTGGAATGTGGTAATGACTGGCACCAATATTTTCCTTTAAATGTGAAATAAAGAACGATTACTGGCGTCCATGTATAGAACGTGTTCGTGTTTTAAAGGGACGACGGATAACATCACCCAAGTCTTTGGACGTGGTAAGATGGATGAGATACATATGACGTCATTAACAAAACAACTGAACAGAACCAACCTAGAAACCATGAAAGTACCGATGGAGATTCCACTGGATAAAAACCAAAATCCTGTTCCAACAAACGACAAGCCAAAGAAAAAACCTTCACCAATAAATTTTATGTTAGCCATGAATGGTTTCATCGCTCCAACGGCATCAATGATTACTAAAGCGTTTGATCTCAGCGGACATAAATCACTCCTAGATCTTGGAGGTATTTCTTACTTTTAACTCATATATTAAAGGGGTGGGGTCTGCATAACTTTAACTCATTTGGTAATGTGGTGGGGTCGGATCAGGGACATGGTGGTTCCTCAGGTCTTTCGGCTGCGACGATAAAATGAGTTTCCATGTACACTTTGGTGTGCACGTAAAAGAATCATTGGGAAATGGAATTCCACGACGAGTAGGAGACGTTTAGCACAAGCAGGACGTTAAACCCCCATTTCATTACGCACATGTCAATGTGTACACGGGACCTTGGTTTTTCGCCCCATCCGAACGACTAGACAGCAGCCGTCCTTGTATATTTGACTATGCTATATTTCAGGTGGTTCCGGATATCTGGCAAGTGAATTTGTTCGAGTCTACCCTGGTTTGAAAGCTATGGTATTTGATCTACCAGACACAATAAAAATCGCAAGACTACAACAAGATGAAGAGATTATGTCCAATGTTTTATTTGTTGAAGGTACGTTCATCAATTTATTCGACATTTTGAATTTTAAAACATTAAAGTTACTGTGATTCATTGGCATTTTTAGGAATCTGTCACTTAATCCCCTACTTCTCGCAGTGTTTCGTTTGATTAGATCTAACCCTACGCAAACACTGCTGTAATGAAGGCAAATTTCTGTTCCAAATTATGACTGGTCAATAGTTAACAACCAATAGCTAACTGCGTAGCAATATCATTCGTGTTTAAACAGAGCTCCAGATATGCTTACATAACGTTACATAAACCCTATTAACCCGTGCATAGCAGAATATTGCAGAATATTGACAAACGAGGCTATCAAAACCACTACATTGTAAACAATTCTGCTTGGAGACGAACAATACTTTCGCTGTTTTTAATACCTTAAATCACTGTCCAGAGTTTTAGGGAAGACCCCAGATTAAACGAAGGGCTACCATGTTGCTGTACTTGGGATAGATTTGATTGAACGGGAAGAATAGACACACTCCCTCTAAAGCTTAAGTATCAGAAGCCAATCCAGCAATGACCAGAGATGGATTTCTCGGGCCATTTCTTCGGGAATATGACTTAATCCGCGCTAAAATGTACTCAAATTGGTTATTTTAAGAAAACAAAATCAGAAAATCGGTCTTTCTGGCAATCATTTAGGTTGAAAAGAGGCCCATCAAAAATTTCAGGGCATGTCATAGTTGGAGCTTTCCGGTCAAGACAGCATCATTTAAGAAGTGGATGCAGACAAATTATCACTTCTTTATAATTTCTGAACGGAATCGAAATCTTGTGAACTATTGTAGTTTGCAACGGATTCTTCTACTTGTGGTTTCCCCTTGTCAGTAGGACACGAGAGTCTGACAAGGACAGCTGTCTAGTCGTTTGGATGGGACGAAAAACCGAGGTTCCGTGTACACATTGACGTTACCTTGGTCCACCATTTATTGATTTAATTTTAAATGGACGACTGTTTAAATCCAAGTTGTATCTAAGCCATCCAAGGGTCTACAGAGTTGATTTTGAGCTTGTCGTGTAAATAAAGGTCTAAATAATAATATTATAACATCTAAAACCTAGATAAAGCTAGACGTGCAATAAGCAGATTTAGCTCTAGCATAATGTAGTATGTTATCGTCGGGTATTATTGTTGTATTTAGGTGATTGTCCATTGTTGTAGTTAGGTGATCGTCCGGGTATAAGGGGAGTAACTCTTTAATAAGGGACGTAACTCTCTATTATTCAGGTGATTTCTTCAAAGATAATTTCCCACCAACTGACTTGATAGTTTTAAGTCACGTGATTCACAACTGGGAAAGGAACAAAGTTGATGTCATTCTGGACAAAGCTTTTAACCGATTACCATGTGGTAAGTTTACCCTGTTTAACTGGTTACCTGATATTAAGGAGAGTGATTAGTTGTGTGTATGGGAAATGGTTCTGAAGATCAATAACTGCATGTAATGGGGTCATTCCTGGTTTGATAAATGATAATAAACTGCCAATGACTTTATAAAGGAGAGTGATTTTCAATTTTAAGGGGAGAGAAAAAAAGAAACCTCCCCTCAGTCGACATTCAGGTGAGCGGCAGGCGCTCAAGGGCGATCACTCGCCTTAAAAAACAATGACTGATATGTAATATTGACACTAACATTGTCCTTTAACGTATTATAATAACATTTGGAGTGTGTTTAACCAAGGGGGGGGGGGGGGGTGGATGGCTGAATGGTTAGTGTGCGCGCGCTGTATCATAAAGTCTGTCATTGAGTCGACTGGCGTGGTTTCGAATCCTCGGTTGTACGTGACAAGGAGTAGGGTCGCCTGTCCAACCTCGTGGGTTTTCTCCGGGTACTCCGGTTTCCTCCCACTGCTAAAGACCCCCTACGCGCAAGCGAATTATCGAAATAAAATTAAACCATATGTTAGTCCCGAAATGACCTAGTTTGTGTCGAGTGGACGTTAAACCCCATTTCTCTCTTTCGTGTTTAACCAGTTCTGTAGTATTATAATTATATTTGGAATGTGTTTAACCAGTTCTATCACATATGTAATATTGACATTAACATTGTCCTTTAATTTTATTTAATGGCTGACACCAATATTGTCCTTTAACTTCCTATGATGGCTGACGCCAAAATTGTCCTTTAACTTCCTATAATGGTCGACACCAACTTTGTCCTTTAACTTTTTATAATGGCCGACACCAACTTTGTCCTTTAACTTCCTATTATGGCCGACTAACATTGCCGTTTAACTTCCTATAATGGCTGATTAAGCTCAAGAGAACTTTTTTTTTCAGGAGGTGAAATAATAATAGCAGAAAAGTTTTTAAATGAGGATAAGACTGGACCAGAGACCAGCATTCTATTTGATCTATCCATGTGTTTATTCTGCAAGGGAAGGGAGAGAACTCAGACAGAATATAGACAATTACTTCATAACCATGGGTTCAGAAATATTGAAGCTAAAATAATTGAAGGTGTCAACTATCATGACGTCATTATCGGCCGTAAGCCGTTTTAAAAAAGACCTTCCGCATCGGTACGAAAACGAACACCAAAACGGGTTGACGTCACAAGTACACACGAATCGATGACGTTTTCGTATTCGTTTTCGTACCGATGCGAGTGGCCCCTAAACTAAAGGGCCATTTATACTGAGTGAGAACTTCCGAACGTGACCACTGACCAATGACCAATTTGACTGTCCGTACGAATCAACATTCACAGATGAAACAGGGGCATTGAAGATTTGACCTTGTATTCCTGTTGGCCAATGATTCTGATTGGATAATTTAAAATCTTCGCGCTCAGTATAAACGACCGTTTAAGAGGAATTATGTTATAGCTAATCTGTATATTACAGGTCTTTCTTTTGCCCTCAAATATACTATAAATTATTAATCAACTCTAGACCATCGGGTCGTCACTTTTTTTAATGGATTCAAACCAGGGCCGTAACTAGCTCATAGCAACGAGGGTGTGCTGTAAAATTAACGGACAATGTTTATCTAGGGGTTTTTATGGTCGATAATTTTTTTTTGCATGGTGGGGGGGGGGGGACTTTCCCCCCCTAGTTACGGGCCTGACTGAAAAACTATCGACCTTTAACAATTTAACTTGAAAATGTATAATCTGGTTTTTTTTATCCCAACTATAGTAGTAACGAGAATTGAGACTGCGATATTCTTATCGAAACTTCAAACAGTGATAATTTTGTTCAGATTAAATAGTTTCACTGAAGTTTCCAATATATTCCCGTTTCATTAACTAATTTGTAACTTTTATAGCTTGAAATGTCGGCTCTTTATCTAAATCTTACAGGCGGTATTTTAAGAATTTACTATCGAAGTTGGGGGGTTGGATGGTCGAATGGTTAGCGCGTGTGCGCTGTATCATAAGGTCTGTCATTGAGTCAGCTGGCGTGGTTTCGATTCCCCGGTTGTACGTGACAAGGAGTAGGGTCGCCTGTCCAACCTCGTGGGTTTTCTCTGGTTCTCCGGTTTCCTCCCACTGCTAAAGATTCCCACGCAAATTATTGTAATAAAATTGCACCATGTGTTAGTCCCGAAATGACCTAGTTTGTGTCGAGTGGACGTTAAATCCTCTCTCTCCATGTTACCCGTTTTATAATTATGAATAAGGTGTTGGTTGTAATCCCAATCTGTTTAAAAGACAGATCCTATTTCGTTTCGTTTTTGATAGTTCAAAATTTCGTTTTACTTGTCTTTACTACACTAGGAACTGGTAGAGTGTTATCATTGACGTGTTCTGGATGATGAGAGGGATTAGCCAATGAAACGGTCTGTTACAGCGAGCTTTTGATGTGAGCTGTACGGAGCTGTGGGTAATCCACTAGAAACATCTGACGTCATAGGGTCAAAAGCCGCTCGTATGACCTCGTAAATCTGTATTTTAAACAGATTGGTTGTAAGATCCATATTTCGTTTCATTTTTTATACTTTCGATGGCCATCACGACGTGAAGTTCTAACCGGTTGTAGTTTGAGGTCGCGTCGGGGGTCATACGAACGGTATTTGACTCTATCGTGTCAGTCATTCGATTAGCCAATCAGTACTTTGTTTTTATAAATATAATCTTTATTCCAAACGACTTCTGTGAATTTACAAGAATGGTATTAACAATAACAAAATAACAATAAATAATATTACGATATATTTACATTATATTATTGACAATGAAATGAACAGCGGGTATTAATTATTATACAATATGATCATGTCCAGGATAATAACCCGGTTATTTAAACATACATTTTGACGTCACGTTAATAATGATGTCATTGTATTAATCATATTAAACATACATTATACAAGAGCTAAATCTGCCTATTGCAGGTCTTTCTTTGGGCCTGACATGTTATAAAAACTATTAATTAGACATTAATTAACATATCCAGACCATAATCAGCTCTCGATGTCAAGGCTTGCCTGCGATATTTGTTGGATTACAGTCCGATTTGCTGCAAAACTTTCCTTCGTGATTAACGATTAAATGGATAATCAAGACTATTAGTTTTGTCTTATCGACTTCAGTAATGATGATCGAGGCTAAGCGGAACTTGCATCCGCTTAGTTCTCGGTTCATAGTGGATCAATTTGACTGAAATTTTCAGCAAGTTGCCTTTACATTGTGTAGTTTTTAACTATTATAGTGAGAACTGCCAACTCGTTATCTAATCTCCCATAATGTATCTTTAATAAACACATACTTATGGAAAAACAGCTACTTGATTTATTTGGGCGACGTTTCGAAGAGTATTAGCTTGATAACGTTGAGAGAATACTCTTTGAAACATCGCCCAAATAAATCAAATAAGTATGTGTTATAATTTATTGCTCTATACGAGTTACTAAATACATCTCAAAGATCGCTATGCAACACGTGGTTATTTAAAATGTCCAAGTATTATAATATGAAAAGAATACGTTAAAAGCTACAGCTTTTCGCTGTCACAAGGTTTTCGACAAAGCGTGAGCGGGCTTTGGAACGAACTATCTACGAAGAAGTTGGATATGATAGGGTTCGTCCTCTTATGACTACTATGATTCCAACAAAATTTGAAAACCTTAAATTAAAAACTGTAGTCCCTATCGTGTTCACAAGGTTTTCAATAAAGGGGACACATCTATGGAACAAGAGACCGCGGAAATGTTGGCGCAGTATGACAATGAAACTTAAAGCGAATAAATCAACTGTAACGCAACCAGAACAACCCATTTTTTGTATTTTATTTTTTTATTTTTTATTATATATATAAACAATATAAATTAAAACAACTGATGATTCTATTTGATTAAAAATTGATCGATAGCTGTCTACCGTTTGTTTGCTTACTAAAAAAACGTGATTGTTGGAAAAACGATCGAAGTTGTTAAATAGGTATTATATAACATGAAAACCAGTAGACAGTCATTGAATTTGGTATAAGAGCGAGACTGTAATTATTCCAGAATAATATTAATAATGTAAATGCTGAAATAAAACAAGCGGTTGCCACGCAGGATACGCCCACATTTTGCTAGTGATGGGTAGAGAACAATCAGGGGCCATATCGACATGAACCGAGACGTGTAGGATATAAACATCTTTAAAGTTTCATCAAAATCGGATTAATATTGTGACCTCTATCGGGTCCAGAACCTTGGTATTACATACTTTTATACTATTTGCGTACAGGGAGCGGCCATTTGGTCATGCAGTTTCTCGGTCAATCATCATTACGGTGTAACGGTGATTGAGGGTTCACAAGCTCGAAATTGACTTTTCGTACAATAATTGGCCATAATCCAGGAAGTAAGTGTCCAATATGCGACAATATTAACAGGAACCGAGATCGGTGGGCTACAAACATACATTTTAAGCTTCATCTAAATGGTTTACAAATTGTGACCTATGTGATTTTTTTTTTGTATATTGAGGTGCCAAAATAAATGAAGTTACTTACCTGCCAATATCGACAGGGGGTGGGTGGCCGAATAGTTAGCGCATGCGCGCTGTATCACAAGATCTGTCATTGAGTCAACTGGCGTGGTTTAAATTTCCCGGTTGTGCGTGACAAGGAGTAGGGTTGCCTGTCCAACATCGTGGGTTTTTCCGGGTCCTCCGGTTTCCTCCCACTGCTAAAGAACCCTACGCGCAAGCGAATTTTTAAAATAAAATTGAACCATGTGTTAGTCCCGAAATGGCCTAGTTTGTATCGAGTGGACGTTAAACCCCATTTCTCGACAGGTACCTAGATCTTGGGATATAAACCTATATTACAATTCTCGTCAAAATTGTGACCTGTAAAGCGTCCCCATATAAACATGTGGACAAAATAAACGTCCACATGAAAATGTGGGCGTAGAAATAAACAATGTTACGTATCAATCCAATCGGCAAGACATTACATGCAGTTTGCTATTCCCATTAATGTGCCGATGCGTCATTTTAATTTTTGCTAAAATATCAAATTTCCCACGGCATAATTTTACATGTTAACAATTAAGAAAACCAGTCAAAATTTCGACGATAAATAATCTCCCGGTTTGGATTTACTTGAATTTATATCAGGTCTCTCAATTTGGCTCAGGGCAAATAACGATGACGGTGGACTAGTAGAATCTGCCGAGGTTTGCCGAATGGACTTACCTAGCGTAGATCGATGGAGTTTTCATGGGATTCCTATAGCGCAAAATGACGCATCGGGCCTTCAAGTTACATTTGTATCAATTCCATCGGCCATTAATTTGCTAAAACCATAAATACATAGAATCACGTATTGAATATGCTATGTATCTGGGATAAAACTATTGCTTTATAAAATATAAACATCACTTCCTCTGAATCAAAAAAAAACCCACAAAAAAAACTGACACGCGTCAGATACGGTCGGATATGTTTCGATACGACCATCAAGATTGCTACGACTGACCTCAATATATGATAAGATCTGATAGAATGAACAAAATAACTCCACGATTTCAATCTTAGCACGAATCGTGATAGTGGGAACCTAGCATAAAGCTACACACATCATTACACTGGTGCGTACACGTACACAGTGCACGCTAATGGCCACTCGGCAAACCTCAACAGATTCCAGTACTCTACATCTAATCTCGGCTGTATGACAAAGTCCGCAATTAGAACTACTTTCAAGTTCCCGGATTACAATGGCGTTGTCCATGACGACCAATGACGTGATTGATGACGACGTATTTGAAGAATGTTTTATCTTACAAAATTTTCAAAGTATGAAACTGTTTTTCTTTCAAGTTTATCCGATTTTCTTTAGACAAGGACAAATTTGCACTGAAAATTCTACACACTCTTCGAACGACGCAATTTTGAGAACTTCTTTCTAAACGCGTGCAAGTTTCCCTTATAAGTAAACTGGTGCCGCATCGCAAATGTATAGGCGTAGGTACATATCACTTACTGTCATACAGCCGAGGCTAGATGTAGGGTACCGGAATCTGCCGAGGTTTGCCGAGTGGCTAATGGCTAGACCAACCATAGGTCCACGCCTTTAAAGCAAGAGGGTGACGTGAATAATTTTAAAACGTCATCGTAGACTCGATTATCTAACTAGCGAAATTTAGTGAGTATTACCACAGGTTGACGGAATTATTAATTCCAACCGTTTCCAAACTTGGTATTATTATATCGACTGAAGGAGAATCGGTTTCAGGCAAGTTATTCGCCCTTGAATTAGAAGTCGGATTCAGACCACATGGTCCTAACAGACTTTAGACATTACACTTAGTCATATAGCTTAGGCCTAATGTTAAATATTTTCCACGTTACAGTCGTATATATATACCCACACTAGTCACCCATAATGGCCACCATAGTGACGTATACCACCTAATGACTACAGTCTGATTACTACCAAATATAACTAACTAGTAAACATTGTGTATATAAGTTGACGACTTGTGTTTGCGTCATACATGTGCATTTATAAAAGTAATTTGTTCAAAAGTCAACGATAATAAGTTTACAGTATCGTGTTCAAGAGGTGAACCAGTACCAGACGTACGTGTTATCAGACCCACTATGGATGGTTGTATTTGTATCCAGTTCATGTGATAAACCTACACCGGTACTACCATAAAACGTTATATCTGATGGTGAAGGTTATTATAAAATGTTATTTTTGGTGACGAAGAGTATTCTAGAATATTATTGCTGGTGATGAAGAATATTCTGGAATATTATAATTACTGGTGACGAACAGTTTTACAGAACATTATATTTGATGGTGAAAAGTACATGCACTACATAACTTTGAATCTGGTGATGAAAAGTATTTATTGAACGTTTGTAACACCTTCTTACAGATAACAGAATATCAGCATAATTATAAGACCTTTATTGAGAACATGAAATAGACATAAATCGAGAGGCGCTCTATCCCAAGTCTTACTTGCTGTCAGTAAACGTCTGTTTATAAAGCCTCTAACAATTAGCTGAGGTGGACAGTAGTGATAATCATATATGGTATTGTTTATTATCAATTATGGTGTTTGTAATTAAACTGCATATTTCTTTAAAAGTCATTGTCAGGTCAAGGTATATATGATACATTCTCTTTGAAGTTCAGTCTAGTGTTACACGCGGATCATGTGTAGCTTGTTAAAGAACATCTTGAATTAACTAGATGTTTATTAAGAACGTGTCTTCACAGAAGTTGTCGAGAGTTTAAACGTCAACTTCAGTTATAGATCAGATTGTCACACCAGGTTATTTATTAAAAATAAATAACGAACATAATATAAACGTCAACTTCAGGTATAAATCACTCTGTTACACGTTATTTATGGGGATGGAGAGTATTCTAGAACGTTATTTACGGTGATGAAGTGTATTCAAGAACGTTTTTTTTTTGGGATATGAAGAATATGCTAGAATTTTATGTCTGGGTATGAAGGGTATTCTAGAACGTTCGTCACGTTGATGTAGTGTATCACAGAACATTGTTTCTGTGCATTATTCGTCAGGAAGGAATATATTGTCATTCAGTTCAAGATAGCCGTCAGACCACAGATGTTTGTACTGGTATCCAGTTCACGGGACAAATCTTCATGTAGACTCGCCAAGGATGTTTGTACTAGTATATACTTCAATTGTTGAATCTACAAGTTACATCTGTAGCAGATACATCAGGAAGGACTGTACTGTTATCTAGTTCAAGCGTAAGGGGTGTTTCAGCATAACACCCACCACACCAGCCCCCGCAAACCGCTTCAATAACATGATCACTACTTCTGTTAAAATATTTCATTCCAAACAGGTAGGTGCTGTTCCGCCACACAGCAGTTCTATTAATCATCAATCCTGTTTCGTGTGTGTCTATCTTGAAATATCCAATAACGGAATCGGCACATGCACCATACGCATTGCTGCAATCTTGGGCATTTCCGTACTCGTGATTAATCCCCGACAAAAGTCGGGCGAATTGGTAGTCACTTTGGTTTATAGTCATGTTACTTGTTGTAATTCGAATTTTATCAAATACTGACTCACCGCTATCTGTACGATCTGTTGGTACCAAATCACAATTAGAGCTACCCGCTTTCTTGTCTGGCCACAGAACCCTATTCTCTTTAGGTAATGTAATGTAATCCACCGGCTTTTCTGTGGCCAATCCATGACAGTACACCTTCACTTTTTCATCATTACCAAATACATTAGGATATAACCAGTATTCGCCATCCTCGTAGCTTGAATCACAATCTTGGATGTTTTCACAAGAGGAAACCCGTTTACAGTGCTGCCCTTCCCATATCCCTTTATCCGAGCAGGTCAAGGTTGCGACTTCGGCTGTCACGCCAATCCCCGTGCAGTTATAACTAGCTGCATAACCAGTTACCGTTCCTCTATATTCTACACTCGAACCGAATTCGATTGCTGGAGGTATCCCGCAATCATTTAGAACACAGCGTGATCCGTTTAGTTCAGGACCACATCGATGATTGGGTGGACAATTGACATTCCGGCATGTTTCGGCAATAGCAGTCACCCAGTCTGACTTTGCGGCATAGAGATAGCCTGGCTTTGAAACTAGAGGCAGGGATGGTCCAGCTATAGATCGTGTTAATTCACATTGTCCAGATTCAGTATCAAAATTAAAAGATAAACAGTTGGTCTGATAAACACATTCTCTAGCACAGATCATTAATCCTGGAGCTGTGAAACTTTGTATTTTATGATTGGGTAACATCTGTCCTATGGTAACATTATGTAGAAGGCTTGTGTCGGTACAGGACAGGTGCGAGTGGACAATTCTGTGTACATTTAGAAGAAAGGTTATTCCTAATATGAAACACAGTGTCATCTTCACCCCGATCGTCAACTCGTTGTGTCTGTTGAAGAGATAGTAATATTCTGTTTAATAAGTTTTTTAATATCGGCTAAGAAAGTAGTTTAACCTAGTGATCGCCGTTTCGTTATGGAATTAATCGCTGCATATTGATCTCAACAGTTTATAAATATTTGAATTCTGATTTGTGATCACTGTTGTTGTTAACTTAAGAAACCAGATCGATATTACACAAATTTCCAATAATTATCAATGGACCTGTAAGTGTATTATGGTGTCGTTGTTTGTTTAAAACATTCTTTTGAGTTTTTTGTTAACTCAAGAAACCCTATTACACAGAGGTGTCTAGTAAAGAGCATTGTTATTAATTATTGAACCCGAAAGTAACATTTAGCGCTGGTGTTTATTGTTTTAAGCATTCTTTTCTTATGTAATTAACATAATAAATCGATGAATGTAATGTACGCTTGGTTTGATATACGAGTCCTTTATTGTGGAATGTAGTAGACTGGCTGTATTAATTCTCATCTTTTTTTATCAAACAATATTCGTTGTTTTTCTCATATTATATATTGACGTTATAGAATTATCTTGATTTAATTAAAGGGCCAATCCCGAAATTTTTTGGAGAATAAAACTGCTTAATTTTGTGTTAAAATGCCTTAAAACCCTCTACTTACGAGTCGAGCAAGTAAATCAAAATTTGTGATACGTTTGCAAACAACTTATACCCGTCAGTCCTCACCTGGAAATGGAGACGGGTGTCCCAAACTGTATTATACGGTGTCTGGATAAAATCAGACCTTTATTTATAAAATAATGTGTAGGTGACATTTAGCGTCCGCTATCAAGTACAGCACATGGGTCATTCACTGTATAGACCTCTCAAGAAACGGGAATCAATTATCAGGTCACCCAACGAAAAAATTGACCAAAATCTTAAAAGGGTAACGTGTCCGGATAAGCAGTTTTGACGTTCACGTCCAAACGACTCAATATTTTGAGCTGAAATTTTGAGACAAAGTCAATACACCATTCCTATATATAGTCCCTTTAACCTAAATGAGAAGATACAGGAGTTTGTGTTTCATAATTATATCAGTAAGGATGTCACATAATAATATACACATTACATCAGTTGTTAGTAAAAACACATTTAACAGGACGTAAAAATACTAAAATTATTGCCCCATAAAAACAGTTAAAGATGAATTTTTCAAGAGCTATATCTGCCTTAAAGTTGCTAAGTCTCTAATTCAATATCATCCAAAATCTTCGACATTGAAAACACGAATTATTTGTCAATTTAAATCAGCATTGGTGTTGTGATCTTACCGGGAAGAGATGGGCTTCTGATATCCAATATTTAAGACGAAATAAACATTTTACCATTGGTACACGAATCGTGTACCATAATGCGTTTCGGTGCCATTTGTAACAAGGTGCTCAAAAAATGAGGCTAGACATATTCCACAAGTCATGTCAAACGGTGATAGCATGTTCTTATTTGGAGAGCATGCGCAATAAATAATATCGGTGTTGACTGGAATAACCAGACGCTAGAAACTGACTTGCGGTTGAGACTTCTGGCGTATTTCACCGAACATAACTGATGAAAATTCACAGTGAAACGGACACGATTGAATGTAAAAGAGTTTATATAAATTCACATTACATTATTATATGTGTTGCGACCCATTTGTGCCAATTTCTAGGGCCAAAATATTAGCGATTTAGCTCCTTTAAGCCCCAAATGTTATATAAATGATTAATTATACATTTATTTGCATGCCAAACCCATAATCAACTCTCTGGGCGACCTTCGGTTATAATATTTTCAGGACTAGTGGTTGGAACTAGAAACCGAACGCGGATAGTCCGCCTAAAGCATATCTTTTGTTTGGCCTAAAATGTTTTAAATCATTATTTAGACATTTATTCACATGCCAAGTCCATAATCAGCTCGCTAGAACTAGCGATCACAATCAAGACTACAACGGCGAAAACTCCACTTGTAATGAAGTAATTTGACTGAATTTTTCAACATATTTCCATTACATTATCTATCTGTTAATTATTATAGCAAGAACTGCCAGCTCTTTATCTAAACTTGCATGGTGGGTCTTTAATAGGACCTAAACAAAACCAATCAGTAGTTATTAAAAGGTGAAGGGTCTAATTTAAATAATATAACCGCAGGTGTTCCCCAATGATCAGTATTGGGTCCACTTCATTTCCTTATTTATATCAATGACATAACTGAAAATACCAATTCTAATATACGTTTATTTCCAGACGATACGTCGTTGTATCGAACTATTGAAAACCCAGGCGAATGTGAAAATGTAATACATTTAGATCTGAATTTGATTAACAGCTGATCGACTAAATGGAAAGTAAGATTTCACTTCCTAAAAACAGTTTCCATGACATTCTCTAGAAAACAATTCCTAACCTCTTTTGATTTAAATTTTAACAATGTAACAATTAAGGAATCGATATACCACAAACACCTTGGTCTTATTTTACAAAGTAATTGTCAGTGGGATAACCATAATGAATATGTAATATCTAAAGTTAAACGCTCTATTTTAATAAATAAAATAAATAAATAGTTGTGTTGTTTGTTATCAGCTGATTTTGCCGTGACATGAATACACGGACATGTTGTTATGTCTGATATATCTGTACATGGTGGTGATGGGGGGGGGGCAATGGTTAGCGCGTGCGCGTTGTATCATAAGGTCTGTCAATGGGTCAAGTGGCGTGGTTTTGATTCCCCGGTTGTACGTAACAAGAAGTAGGGTCGCCTGTCAAACCTCGTGAGGTTATTCCGGGACGTCATGTTTCATCCCACTGCTAAAAAAAAAACCTACGAGCAAGAGAATTATTGAAATGAAATTGAACCATGCGTTAGACCCAAAATGACCTAGTTTGTGTCAAGTGATCTTATCAAGCCCTTCACGTAATACCCCGCATATTTTGGCACTATTTTTGATTGGGTATAAGCCCAGCTTGTGATCCTATCAGATTCCTTCGTTAAAACTGTCGTTACGATTATCAAGTCTCGCGCTTATAGCTAAAATGTCTACATGTGACAATCGAGTTGCAAAGTTCAAGGTTCGATCAATGTCAAGGTTGCTGGAAATCATACCTGATCAACAAAGAGTTTCTATGGAGCCGCCATATTTGTTTACAGTGTGTTATGTGCGACGACCCCTGATTGGACAATGCTAATTGATCACGTGTAAACACAACCAGCGCAAAATTTCGGGAATTGCCCAGTTCTGAAGCAACGGTTAGATGTTGTAAAACTCGCGATCGTTGCTTCAGGAACATGGGGGGGGGGGATAAGGTTCGGGTGACTCACAAGCCAGGGGAGAAGGCCCAGGATATTCAGCGGGGGTTCCCCTTGTCAGTGTTTTATGGCGGAGGGTCTAGAGTGTCGACTTAGGGGTCTAGCTGGGTGGTCACATCTGTCGTCCCTGCGTCCCCGGTGTGAGCGTACGTGGCTTTCTCTACCTCGTTGGTGGGTTTATATAATAGAAATTAGATAACTTGTCTGCGATATCAGCTTCGTTGGGAGCGGAACTTAAATAGTACGATTATTAGGATCTGGGAAACACGAAAACAAAGTTTAGGGTCGGCAATTTGGTATTTTAATTATTGCCCAAATCATTGCTCAATGGACTGAAATTGTGTCGTTTAAGCTGTTTGGCTCTGATAAACAAAGTCAACAACTCGTTTTCTAGTTTACGAATATTCTTCAATCCAAAGTTGGAATACGGGTCCAGATCTGGATCTCGCGTGCTTAAGGTGCCCTTTACGTCATCACTATTTGTGTTTGACCTTTGACTTATTGGTGTCGATATCTTTAAATCTTCATAAACAACTTTGTTATCGTTGTCCAAACTTTGTTCACTCGTGTTAAATTGGCTTATTTTGCTTGAATTTGTGGACTTTTGATTAAAAGATTTAGTTTCTCGGTTTGTGGTATTGTAGGTGTCCTTTACGTCACTACTATTTGTGTTTGACCTTTGACTTATTGGTGTTGATATCTTTAAATTTTCGTAAACAAATTTGTTATCATTGTCTGGACTTAGTTCGCTCGTATTAAACAGACCGTTCATGATAGAATTCATCATGCTTTTATTGTTAGAAATATTTTCTCGATCTGTGGTTGTATTTGAGATATTATCTAAGATTCCTTGACTATCATTAAACATATACACATTGTTTTCATCCTGAAATTCTGGAATTCTGAATGCATTTTGATTAATAGAAGCTTTACGGATCCAGTCTTTAATTTGAGTAAATTCAAGGTTTTCGTCTAATTTCTCGGGTTTCAGTTGTTCTTGATAATAGGTTTGAACTTTCACGAATTCCTCAATTTTGTCAACACTTTCGCTTTCTACGTCATTTGATTGTAAAATGACGTCATTTGGACTTTTGCCTTGTCTTCTTCCATCTACTCTTTTAGAATATGTAGTTCCAAATTTAAAGCTGAATATCAGGAATATAGTTAACCTGAATTCAAAAACATAAGAAAATTATAAAATTAACAATTCCAGAATGAAATGCATTCCGTCGCTTAAAGATCTGTGTCATGTACGGAGCAACTACTTTCAAGTTCCCGGATAAAAATGGCGTCGCCCATGAAGACGCCTGTGAAGAGTGTTTGATCTCAAGAAACTGTATACATCGTACAAAGCTTTCGATGTCTGAAGCTGTTTTTCTTTCACTGAAAACTCTACACTCTTGAGAAATTCTTCCAAAAAGCAGCAAGTTTTTCTAATAAGTAAACCGGTAGCCACAGAACAACTTTGTGGGTGCAGCTACATATCACTTACGTGCATACAGCGAAGGTGTTACAGTATTGGGTCTTTATATCAGGTTCAGATGACAAGACCAGTTTAACATCTTATAATACTTTTATTCTCTGCTTCTTACATATCAGTTACAAACATCATAATGTTAAAGACACCCAGATCGTTCCGTCTTGTCTCGCGCCAAGGCGCCCATGGCCTCCGCTCTCGTGTCCTGGCCGGACCTAACTGCCGATGCCGTTTCCCTTCTGGGGTTATAAACCCTTCAAGACAAGGGATCTTATTAGACATCTGGCTAATGTATCATATCAGGTTTAACATTCAATACATGCTTATCAGACAAAGACAGTTAAATAAAACATGCCAACAACAAGTTATGGTTACATAATTGACATAAGGAATGCTACCAAGACCTCCAGGGGTGTCGATAGCGGACAGCTTGATATGTTGATATTAAAATCACTTTCACGTATCTGCCACTATGTAACAGAGGTAAGATGTGGGGTACTGGGGTCTGCCGAGGTTTGCCGAATGAATGTCGGTGTTCACTACATGTTTATCTTCATAATTAAATGTCGCCTAATAACAGCCTTTTTAATTATTAGAATTATATTAATTAATTTACTTTCGGGAGAATGTCTTGCTTTCACCAACTTTCCTTTAAATAGCAAAATTTGGCAATCTGATTAAAACACAGATCTATATTTCGTTTCGTTTTGTTTATACTTTCAATGACCTACACTACATGAAGATCTGACAAGTTGTACTGGAAGGTCGTGTCGGAGGTCATACGCACGGCTTCTGGCCCTATGACGTCAGACATAGATTAATCAATCAGCGTTGATGTTACTAGTGGTTTACCCACAGTTCCGTGCATGGCACACCAAGAACTCGCCGTAACAGACTGTTTTATTGGCTAATCCCTCACTTCAACCAATTCGCCGGTAATATAACAACCCTTCCAGATCCTAGTGTAGTAATGACAAGTAAAACGAAATTTTGAACTAAAAAAAAACCAAACGAAATAGGATCTGTGTTTTTGTCAGATTGAAAATTTGGATATTGTGGGACCAAGTTGCGGGTCCGAGTCAAGTCCCAAGATGTACTTTAGTAACGAGTCGAGTCCCAAATCGATGACTTTCGTACTGAGTCGAGTACCATGTCGCTGACTTTAGTACCGAGTCGAATCCGAAGTTACTGACTCTAGTACCGAGTCGAG